>NW_007255413.1:519999-646339 GCF_000164805.1 Carlito syrichta
ACTCACCTCAGCCTCCCAAAGGCGCAGGATTACAGGCTGAGCCACCGAGCCCGGCTGGGATTTTTGTCTTTTAAGTTCACTATGTATCTATGGCACCAAGGTTAGTGCCTAGGATATATAGTAGATGTTCAAATCATATCTGACGCATGAGTAAATGATAAAATTAATGGCATAGACATCATCAGTATTGATTAATTTAAAAAAAAGATTCCTGACAACTCCACATTCACTAAATCAGCATATCAAGAATTGGTCATAAAGATTAATTATTCTAAGTGCAACATTTTGGAACCATCATTGTTGATTTCAGATCCACTCACAAAACTAAACTGGCCTACTAAATTCAGCATGTATATAAGGAAAGTTCCAGTGCAACTCTAGAATATAGTTTTTCTTGTTAGTTTGTAACCAATACTACTTAAAAGAAATTTGCATTAAAAAAATAAGGTTGAATGACGGGCTCGGTGGCTCAGCCTGTAATCCCGTGCCTTTGGGAGGTTGAGGTGAGTGGATTGCCTGAGCCCGCGGGTTCGAGACCTACCTGGGCAGTGAGACCTCATCTCTACAATAAATCAAAAAATCAGCCGGGCATGGTAGCGCATGCCTGTAATTCCGGCTACTGGGAAGGTTGAGGCGGAAGGATTGCCGGAGCCCAGCATGTCGAGGCTGCGATGGCCGGGAGCGGCCACTGCACTCCAGTCTGGACGACCGAGTGAGATTCCAACTCAAAAAAAAAAATAAGAAATAAAAAAATAAGATTGAGAATTTGTAGAGTATTTTGCATCAACTACAGAATGGTAAATAGCACATTGAAAATTAAATACACCTAAAGTTTGCATTGTGCTTTTAATTATGTTTGTTCTTATTATAGATAGACCAGGATAGTCCAAGTAACAGAAGGAATACAAACTTTCAAGTATAGAAATATAGTTTACTACTTAAAACTATGTAAATTTTTATGAGATGGTAATATATAATTTTATGGTATCTTCATCATTATCATAATGAATATTTACCAAACCACTTCCAGGCGCCTGGATAATTAATATAGGATATCTTTTAATAAATGTTAGATGATGATGTATGTTATTTATGTAAGGAATTAGATAACTATATCCCTGCTAAAGTTCATATAAAAGTTAATATAGGAAGAAGAGAAGGCAAATTAGTCAAGCCATTAATTGTGTTGCTGAGTCTAATCATTTGTTTGTTTTAGCTAAAATTTTCTTCCTTTATTGCAGTCATTAGTACTTGACAGTGAATAATCTTGTGTGGAAAATTCCTAATTAGATTAGTTTTTTAAAAATTTATTGCAGTATAAAAATCTAAGGTTCTGTCAATATGGGTAGTTATAGTGATACTTACAATCAAGTCATGGGGTCTAACTTCAGCTTAGGAAGAGTTGAACCATGAATTGAGTTCACAATTTTGCTAATGGTTACTTCCTCTCCAGACTTTAGCCATCTAAAGGCAGGAGCATGTTGTAAATCAAGTAATGCTCCCATTAATCATAATGGGAGCTAAATGTATGTCAGGAGAATGAATCCCCTTAGGTACTGAAAATGAGTTTCAGTTACTATACATCTGTTGATGTAGCTTGCTAAGGTATTTTCACACTTTCAAAGAATCACCCCTTTCGGCAAGATTAAATAAGAAAGCATCCGATGAGCACGTCTTTGCCAAGCTTCTGAATTTCAAATGCTCCTGAGGACTCCAGAAAGCATGAGAAGTGGCATCTGCAAAATGTGTACACGAGGCTGAGAGAGGGGTCCAGACTGCCTGCTCCATGGGTGACTTAGACACCCGGCAGACTGCTCGCCCTGCCAGCTCCTCGCAGTGTTTCTCCCAGATCTCTGCAAGCAAGGCAGAGTTCCTCACTCCATGCAAAATGGGAAATTTGTCTTCTTGCCAGATTTATGTAAATACTCTGAATTGAGTTGTCTGACTTTTTAAATTTTTTGTAACCGAGGCATATTTAGATCCAGCAAATGAAAATAGCTTCCTGATTTAGGATATTGCTACCTTGTCCTTACAGAGATTAAAGAAAAAATAAAAGGAAGAAGAAATCCAACATAATTGCTTAGAATTCTTTGCACCCCTTACAATGTCCACGTTTCTCTATAATCAGACTAAAGATGAAAGCCTTTTCCATATAAATCCAGAAATCATTCTACATAGAAGCATTTTTATTTTGATATAATTGAAAATTTGGTATAGTTGCACTCATTATACCTACTAGAATATACCTACTAGAATAAGAATAATCAAAATGAAGGCTAAAACAAAACAATGGAGGCTAGAAGGAAGTGATTGAGTGAGTGCAGAAGACATCGGCAATATTGAGTACTGAAAGCGGGACACCGTGGTTCATACCTGTAAGACCAGCACCTGGGAGGCCAAGGTTGGGAGTTCAAGGTCAGCCTGGGCAACATAGTGAGACCCTTGTCTTTATTTAAAAAAAGAAGAAAATAATTGAAATAAACTGACATATTAGAGGTCAGAGAGTAAAAGGGGGGGAAATATATATATATATATATGGAGTAATCACATAGTTTTTTGCCAAAGTTGCACATACAAGATAATGTTAGAAAAAATTAAGAACCCCGAAGTCTAGATTGTTTTTCCATAGATGAAATGTGGAAACTAGAGATAAAAGGTAGGAATATATGCATAAGCTTCAGAATAAAGACATTTTGTTGTGACAGGTAAAGCCTAATATTTATATAAACAACACAGGAAAAAAATACACGTAGTAAGATTCATAATTTTAAAACAACACTAAACTTCTGGGCAGGTGGTAAAATCTCAAGCTAACAGCTATAAACTAGGAAGCTTTTCAGAGGCTGCCGAAATAGTTAGAAAAGGGACAAAGAAATCTCAAAGCATTCAAGTGTAAGATAACATGAGTACCAAAGTCTAGTAAGAACGCATATGTAAGATGTCGGTTAAACCAGAAAAATAATCTAGGTGACATTTCCCTGATGACAGTAATCCAATATGCTATTGTGTTAAAAAAAAAAAAAATCACCATTGAGAAATGCGCTGGAAATAAACAGAAGAAAATTGTTCTAATACGGCAGGCACTATTCTAGGCTCTAAGGACACAGCACCAGATCAGGTACTGATTTCACAGAACTAGATTTCAGTGTAGAAGAAAGCCTAATAGCAGTATACTTAGGGAATGTCAAAACATGCACCTAGAATTTCCGCCCTACAAATAGAAGCATAGCTCACTCTCTCTGCTTGACTCAAATCCCATCTTTTCAAAGAGGTTCTTTCTGAGCATCAATTTATAATTGCAGCATTGTTTCTACAGTCCAACACCTTCTATTGTCTTCTTGCTTTATTTTTTTCTATGTAACACTTATCGCTGCTGACATAGCATTGATTGTACTTATTTATTTGTCTATTGCCTATCTCACTCAACTAGATAGTACATTTTATGCAGTTAGGATTTTGTTTTGTTTTGTTTTTTGTCTATTTCATGTTCTGCTACATCCTGATGTCTAGAAGACTGGCAGGCACCATGGGTACTCAGTATTGTTGAATTAACGAGTAATACTATATTTTTAAGGAATCAGGACACACGTGGTGGCTCATACCTGTGATCCCAGCACTTTGGAAGGCGAAGCAGAAGGACTGCTTGAGCCCATGACTTGGAGACGAGCCTGGGTCACATAGTGAGACCTCATCACTGCAAAACAATCAACAAATTATCCAAGAAGGGTGACAGGTGCCTGTAGTCCCAGTTACTTGGGAAGCTGAGGTGGAAGGGTCATCTGAGCCCAGCAGGTTGAGGCTGTGGTGAGCTGTGATCGTGCCACTGTACTCCAGTCTGTGTGACAGAGTGAGAGTCTGACTCAAGAAAGAAAAAGAAAAGAATATAAAAAACAAACTTAACTAACTGGCTAGATGAGGGTTAAGGTCTATGTTAAGGGTTAAGGGAGAGTCATCTAAGTGGCTGGTGACATAAATGATAATGACAGTGCCATGTGGAGATTTAGGGGAGAGAGTTACAAAAGGAAACAAGTTTAGTAGCCAAAAGGCGAGTATGAAGTAGGAGAAATCCTTTAAGAAGGATGGGTATTCAGGAATGGGGTGAGTTGAAAAGAGATGGAACCCTTTGACTGGCAAGAGTCAAATTAGGAATTGCCTGGTACGTGATAGTCAATGTTTGAATTATATTTTGAACACAGTTGGGCACTTTGATTTTATTTTTTTTTTTTTGAGTTGGAGTCTCGCTCTGTTGCCCAGGCTGGAGCGCAGTGGCACATGCCATTCATGGCCACTGCAGCCTCGACCAGCTGGGTCAGGCGGTCCTTCCGCCTCAGGCTTCCAAATAACTGGAACTACAGGGGTGCATCACCACACCCAGCTAATTTTTTGATTTATCGTAGAGACGAGATCTTGCCACGTTGCCCAAGCTCCCAAAGTTCTGGGATTACAGGCTTGAGCCACCGTAAGGAATGGGTGAAATCCTGATTGAATCCTCGTCCAACTCACAGGCTCTGCATTGAGCAAGTTACTTTATTGCTACAAGCTTTAGCTTCCTCGTCTATAAAATGGGGATAACAAATGGCTTACTTTAGAGCTTGAATGATTAAATAATGTTTAACTGTGCTTAGGTTAATGATGATGATAAAAAAACTAACACCTGATGATTTTGCATGGATGAATTCTTCAAATATAAAGGTATACGTATGTTATTAAAAACACATGGTAGGATACCCCTTAGCCATAAATAAAAAACACAGCATTTATTCCCTCTTGGAATATGTGATTTAGAGCACTTAAAATCTGGAAAAATGCCTGAAAACCACCTGCAAACGAAACAGAAAATACTTGGAGAGACTGAGAAACGACATAGCAAGAGACACACTCCACTGTGCTTTTGGCTGCTCCCTCCAGGACCAATGTCCCTAGTAACCCTGCTTCTAAATGTGGAGGCAAAATAAGGTGGAAAGTCCATTTGCTTGACCGTGTCAGAATATTAGAACCTACTCCACTCACAGAAAGCACAAGTTAAAAGTAGTTTTTATTCTTGTCGTTTACATCGTATTGTTATAAATTATTCTAAAAAGTCATGCATCCACAATTAAGACACAGAGAATAAAAACATATGTGAACATTGCTATAAAATACTTAGAATAATGATCACATATCCTCTTCAGTATTGTCACATTTATGTTCAAAACTGAGTTAAATATATATTAAATTAATCTTTTCTTCGTATTACTGTCATTTCTAATGTCATTTTCATTGCCCTGAAGTAACACCTAAATCTGCAATCGGCTGTGAGACCATATGTAAAACAGTGGGAAAAATGAAGTGCTCAAATAAAAGCATAAAGCTCAATAAATCACACATAATAAAATAGCTTACAGTAGTATAATCCCTTTTTTCAATATCCTAAGCTCTAAGATTTATTCTCTTATTCTTATGGAAACATCTCGAATTTTATTTATTTATCTCACTTCAATTAAAAAAATCTGCCAAATATTTTCTACGGCAAATCCCAAAGATGTGTTAAGAAATATAATCCAAACATAGAAATAAGGCAGAAAATGGCTGTGTGTCTTTTTAATGTCATAGCATTATATGACTAGCCTACCCAGTACTGCTTAATTCACTAGGGAAATGCATCTTTGTTTAACTTACTATTCACTATGGATTATCCCTCAAATTTGTAAAGGTTAATGTTAACTTATATATTGCTGCCCAGAGGAGAACCAAATGATTTCTGTCTGATAGGAAAGACGACCACAAAATGTACATTTTTATTGACCTATAGGACATTAAGCAGTTTTGTTTCTAACTTAGCAAATTTATTTCGGCATGACTTTCCCAAGTTGCTTTAAAAATTCCAGTGCTTCAAACGCTCTGAATCATCCTTACTATCCCACTGGGTCCCTCATTAACTAGTCAAATACATCTTTGATATGTGCTCACTATACATCTGTATGAGAGTCATGATTTTAACAATGAAAATTATACCTTGGACAATTTTGAAGATTCCAGTGAAATGTTCAAGAAGATTCTTTTGCTGGAGGCAATTAAACTTTTTGTCTAAAGAAACGCACCTTGTACCTTATGATCCCAGAGCACCCTTCACCTCCCCTCTATGGAGCTCTGGACTAATTGCCAAGGTGCAATGCACCTTTACCTTCACTGAGGCCCTTTCTTTCTCTCAAGCTCTTCCTCTCTCACTCTGTGGCTTTATTTTTGCTTCTGGTTTTTGTTCTGGTTTGCTTATATGTGGACATCTTTCCCCATAGGAAAAGCAATGGTTGAGGATCAAATTGTATGGTCTGATTTCTGTTGGGATAATGAGAATCTCTCTAGGGTTGGAAAGAAATGAATATTTGCTTGTTAGTCTTTTTCTTTGTTTTATTCTTTGTCCACAGTGAGTTCTAGTCAGTTAGGAAAATATTTTATTTTCGGTGGAAAAGGAGAAACATCTTGAGATCTGGATCTATAAGTTTTTATGTTCTGTTTAGATTTGACCTTGGTTAAGGTGCAGTCTTTAAGCTACACGTTGTCTCTGTGTCCCGGTATTTGTAATTGAGAAAATGTTTTATCATTTCTGTATGAGACTGAAATTTTTTT
The DNA here is from genome assembly GCF_000164805.1 of Carlito syrichta. Classification (NCBI taxonomy): domain Eukaryota; kingdom Metazoa; phylum Chordata; class Mammalia; order Primates; family Tarsiidae; genus Carlito; species Carlito syrichta. The sequence continues at coordinate 526,606 of NW_007255413.1, forward strand.
GTACTTCATAAGTGGATAGAAGTTAGATTACAATGTCCCTTAAAATAAAAGAGTTCTATATTTACTTTTTATAGGAAAAAAATAAGGCAGACATTAATAAAAAGGAATATAAGATTTCCATGGATAGACAAAGAAGAAAGCTTCTCATACTTTAAATGTGCTATTCTTAAGCAAACAAACAGACAAAACACACTTCTTTTAAAATCGGCTAAAGCAAAACCATTTTATGTAGAAAGCTGTGTTTGCATAAACAAGGTGAATCTTTGACAAAAATTAGACTGGTTTTAGAATTTTGATTAAAAAAAGGTTTTGGTTTTTTTTCCCCCTCAGATTTTATTTACCTGAATAACAATACAAGGATATATCATATTTTTATGTATGTTTTGGGCTCTTTCTCATAAACTGATTAGTTAATATGAACTTTTAAAACTTCCTATATTGATATATACATCATATAAACTAATGGTCCTCCTTTGTTTACATTTGAGATTATGAACAATGTGTAATACTGTTCAAAGACCTTAAGTTATAATTCCAACCAGATTTTTAAAATATCAACTGTGATTATGCTCTCTAGTCTGTCAGCTTAAACATAGTTTCCCATATTCTTGATTAATTTAAAATCCTGGGAAAAAATTAAGTTGAATTAATGGTAATCTTTGAACACCTGGATAATTTCTAAGGAAGAAAAAATTTAGAATTCTTACTCAGTTGATATATATTTAACTTTTCTTTCTAATTTAAAATTTTCATAGAATGTCTATATCTTCTGTTCATGTTTACAAATATGTTCATTTTGCCCTCTCAGAAGCATTAAAGAATTCGTTCCACCTGCAGGAGTTCCTTCTATGTATGTCTCTGAGTTTTGCTCGTTTGTTAAAATATTTGCATATTATTTGAATTTGTACAGTTTTCAATGGCCTACTTCTCAGTTTTCTCTATGAAATGGAAATTAATCTAAGATTTAGGATTAATATTGTAAGGCAAGTGCGGAGAAAAAGAGAACGAGCCGAGTGGTTAGGCAAAGAAAAGAAAATTTATTAGAAGGAAAGGAAAGGAAGACTGGCCCTTGAGAAGAACCAGCCCCTTGTTCTTTTTGTGGGTCCCTTTTACACCCCATAGCTGGAGCTTAGTAGTCACTTAGTCCTGAGAAAGCAGATGCTGGTGGTCATGTATCCCCGAGACAAGATCTGGAAGAAACAGGCTGGTGCTGGTGGTCACACAGCCTGGAGATGTGGCCTTGAGGAAGCAGGAGCCAGCAGAGAAAACAAGTTGTGGTTTAAGCAATGCAAAGTCTGCACAATGAGTTATTTCAAAAAGGCCGTCACACAGGCCCGAAGGCCTATCAAATATGGTAGTTGAGTCTATTCTATGAACAATAATGACAACAGAACATAACTGAAGGTTCCTCTCCTCCTGTGTTCATCATCTTCCACCTTGAGAGATCAAGGAAAAGTAACTCTGTCCCAAAATGGAGTTCAGTTTTTTTCCAAAACTAGAAAAAGTATAGCATAGGACAAAACATAAGTGGATAGTGCAAGTGTAGGATGTTGGGGAAAGTGGATTTTATTTGCCTTGGTTTACAATCTGTCATGAGTTGAGTTGCATCACCAAAAAAATTATCTCAAAGTTCAGATCCCTAGGACCTGTGCGTGTGACTTTATTGGGAAATAGAATTTTTGCAGATATAAGCAAGTGAAGATGAGGTCATTAGAATGGGCCTTAATTCAATATTACTAGTGCCTTATAAGAAGAGGAGGGAGATACAGAGAGAAAAACACGTGAAGACACAGAGGGAAGTAGATGGTTCTGTAAGGATGGAAGCAAAGATTAGAATGATGCAGCCACCGTCAAAGAATGACTGAAACTACCAAAAACTAGGGAGACCAGGAAAGATCCTTCATCTTAAGACTTTGGAGGTAGCATGGCCTTGCCCAAAAGCTTCTAGTCTCCAGAATTGTGAGATAACTCGTTTCTGTTTTTTTAAGTCACTCAGTAGTAGTAATTTGTTATGGCTGCTTTCGAAGATTAATACACATTTCCTGTAAATATGCATCTGGAAAAAACAATGAAATGTATTAAAACATAAAATTTGACTCCATTTTAAAGGTTTATTCATTTAAAAATTTTTGAATTCTCTACTGCTTATAGTTATGTCAGAGCAAAAATAAAATAATGGTTTTTTTTTAAAGAATAAAATGGTCTTAGAGTATTTAATCGGCTCTTAACGAGTAGTAATAAAAAGTAATTTTTACCTTGTGGATACTCTTCCCTTAAAATAGAGATTCTGTATTTTGCTGGAATAATTTTATGTGGTATGTGCTGACTTGGTCTTATACATCATTATTTCTAAAAAAAAACAAACATTGAGTATCTCCTGCTTCAGGAAAAACTAACTTTCTTTAAGCTGTTATCTTCTTTTATATTTAAGAAAAATTGTATTGTTCCTTTAATACATGGTTAAGGTAAGATTATTTATTGTTATCAAGCATCTATGTACCTATCTTAATCAAATGACCATTGCGTCTTTAATAACTTTTGATTTTACCTTCCTAAGAATATATCTTACATTCAGAAAAAAAAAATACAACTTTCGAGATGCCTTTTATACCTAATATTATCTTTGTGTTTTCTCAGATACCTGCTGGAAGCACTATAATCATTATTTCTTTTACCTCAGAAAAAGGAAGATACTAGAAATAATTAGATTTGTTTTATATGCTTCTAACCAATTAATTAGCTCAACACTACTGTAATATCTACAAGAGAAAGGGTACCAGATGAAAAGTGAAATTTAACCTTTCTTATACTACTTCAATATAGATAAAAAAAAAAAGTATTCACATAAATCTGTTTTAAGGATACTATTCTTTACAAGATGTATTGGATTTCCCTAGCATTGAGTGAATGCTCTCTCTGTCCATAATATGTTCTTACCCCACAGGGTATGAACAATTAATCAATTCCTTTGAGAGCAAGAACAATGGATCAATTCCTTTTAGGGTAAGAACAATGGTTCAGTTCCTTTGAAGACAGTTATTTACTCACCCCTAAAGACTTGTATTCCATTCTGATATTGTTGGTTACTGTAATGAGATAACCTCTATTCAGTTTTATCATCAGAAGGTTGCTTCTAGTCCCCTTCATGCTTGACTTGGGTTTTCAACAAAAAAGAACAGTCTCAAGGCTTTATTGGGGGGAAAAAAAAGTATTGTGCCAGGTATTTTTAACTACTGTTACGTCAAGGAAAAGATGCATGTATATGGGTTTTTGAATTGACATTGCTTAGAAAACTTTCAGACTGTACCAATACCTGAGTCATGATTTTCTCTTTTTATCTGAGAAACAGATGACTCATGAAAGTAGCCCGCTGACCCAAGATCCATTAGAACAAGCTATATGGTAATTAAGAACTGAATAAACCGATAAAGGAGATCTAATTATGGTTACTTTTAATTGAAAGTATGTTGATACTTTTGCTAGCATGTTTAATATTCTAGTTTGATAAATAGATGAAGAAGGTCTTTGATCCATGTCTAACCCTGGATTTAATAGACTATGATTTTGCAAAGTAAAAGAAAATATTTTTAAATAATATTTTTCTGACTCTCTAGAATTCATAAACTGCTTTTACTCCATCGATTTTCAATGGCAATGCAGTTATTTTTATAGGGTGAATAACATTTTGTCATTCTTTATACAAGAATATAACTGCACAAAATGTAAATCCAAAATTATTGCTAGAGTTTTATACTTTACTTGATCGCATATTTTAATTCTACAATTAAGAAAAATATTATACCGTTTATATGGAATTAATTTCTACAAAATCTTCCTTGGAAACAGGTCTGGTAACTATTCTATGGTTTATAGGTTGAAGGCTTTGCAGGTAACAGAGAAGTTCACTTCCGAGAAGGCTGCAAACCAGGACTATAGGGATTCCTGAGGAGAGAAGCAGGTAACTTTATTTATAGGTACTGCAAGTGAAATCTGTGATGATAATTTTTGGGGGGATCGGTGTCTGAAACTTTAAAATAAAGAGCCAACAAGAAAGATTCAAAGGAAATCACTGCAGTAACAGAAAATATTAAAAATGCAATCCTAAAGCCGGGGTCGGTGTCTCAGCCTGTAATCCCGCGCCTTTGGGAGGCTGAGGTGAGTGGATTGCCTGAGTCCGCAGGTTCGAGATCTGCCTGGGCAACTTGGCGAGACCTCATCTCAACAATAAATCAAAATGAGCCGAGCGTGGTAGCGCGCGCCTGTAATTCCGGCTACTTGGAAGGCTGAGGAGGAAGGATGCCGGAGGGAGCGGCCACTGCACTCCAGTCTGGGAGACAGAGTGAGACTCCAACTCAAAAAAAAAAAAAAAAAAAATGCAATCCTAGGTTATTTGTAAAACTTCCAAATGAAAACTAACTCTCTGGCTTCATAATGATTCAAGGTTTTATGGGTCTAGATTTTGTTAACCATACTACATGGAGCCTTGTGTGGCTAATATTTTTGCTGTGCCATTGTATAGCATTTAAACTGATAAAGAGACCTCCTGATGTCCCTCCATATTGCCACAGACCCAAGACAAAAGCATGGCAAGGGTTCAAGTGTTCCGGCATATTCCTGAGCACATGACCAAGAGTCCCCTTGTCGGCTGTGCGCTCCCAGTAAGTAGCTTCAGGGAATTCTGGACTTTCCAGTAGACTCTGCCAGAAGATATAAATCCCTATTGACTCCCTTTATTTGAACTATATAGTATCAATATAATTGTAAGTCTTGAGATTTGCATAACTTTTGTGATGCATGATGTCTTAGGCCTTGTAAATTTTCTTTACTCTAAATGTCACTATCTAAATGCAAATTGCAGCTATAACTTAAGTTCTATGCCAGGCTTTGCTGGTCAAGTGGCTCATGTCTAGGAACCAACAAATCTGGGCTATAAAGGTGAACTGTAAAAGCCTGGAGGGCGAGCAGAACCATTTTAGAAAGACCTGAGTCTGGCTCTTCTCCCTGGATTTGAACTCAGAAATAAACTTCTTTCTACCAGGTCCCTGCCCCTTTGATCTATTGGTATCATGGGGAGCAGCCAAGCGTTACTCAGACCATAACAAAAACAACAGAAAAATGAAGCTAAACTTTTTTTTTTTGGTAAAAATATTTGGAGATTATTTACAATACTAATTAGGCATCGTAAGAAAACTTTTCCATAATGTGGAAGCAAGTCAATAAGATGGCCAAGTGTTCTTTGAATGTTACACTGGGCATTGTCTAGCTAGTCGACCCCAAAATTATTGATGTTCTTAAACAAGAATTGACAAAGTATGGTACACAGGCCAAACCCATGGCCTAATTGTTTATGGCCCTGAGGTTGAATTTTTTTTTTTTTTCAATTTTTAAAGTGTTATAAAAAAAAAATGAAACAAACAGGAGCTTGAGGGACAGGACAAATTGTTGGGGAGTTACAATCAATATTATAAAGCTTCAGTGAAGCAAGAATAAACCCTAAAGCTCATTGTACTTATAGGCAACAATAGTCCATTTTTACACTTAAAAATTTGTTAGGAGGGCAGATCTCATATTAAGGGTTCTTGCTACAATAAAATAAAAATTAAAGAAACAAACAAATTAAAGTGAAGAATAGACAAAAAGACTGTGGTCTGAAAAACTACAACATTTACTACCTAGCCTTGGTAGAAACAGTTTGTCAATTCCTGTTCTAGATTGTGTTTTTGTCTGATTTGCAATTTAATATTAGTGAGTGCCTAAAGTCTAAGAAATTACATGTTTTTTTGTATATGTGTATCCCTTAAGAAGGCAAATTCTTTCTCCCTGACAGAAAAGGTAACCTAAAATGTTATATAAATGTTATACTTTCATCAGCACATAATACACTGATCAATTTTCTCTCTCCTATAGCAAACTTTTGTGAGAATGACTTTTGTGAGGGACTATACCACTGTTTTCAAACACTTCTTAAACCAGCTTCACCATACTTCGTGCTTCCTCATTCATGATTTAAATACATTTTGCCATAGGCTTACTATATGTTTGCATAAGAGTGATATTTTACAATGTTTGAAAACTTTATTTTGTCGGGTCTAATATTTTAAGTATCTATATTAAAACAAGTATAAACACATAGATAAAAGGAATTCTTTTGAATTCCAATATGAAGTTTACTTTCTGAATATTTTGTAGAAATAGAATCGGGGGTTGGTTGGCTGCAATTGTAAAAGTTTTATATGTGTATATGCATGTGTACAATCTTCCAAGGTGCTTTTTCTTACGGCTTTATATAATGTATATACATATCCCTATATATACATTTTATATATTTGTTCTTAAGAGGAAAGTCATTTTTTGGGATTAGAAAAAGTAAAAGATCTGTTACAGTTATTTACACATTGTTATCAAAAGCACAAATATGAAAGACATGTACATTAATAACCATTAAGATTGCTAATTTAACTGCCAGTATACACTAAAAGGTCTTTCTTCAATGATTTAATAATGTGTTACTACATTTCAAAACGTTTGAAGTTCTAAAATTTGGTGTCAAATTAGATGTCATAACAGCTGCAGAAAGAGCTTCAGTTTATTTTCCTTTTAATTTTCTAATGATTATTTTTGAAAAATTATCTTCAAATGTATGTGGAGGACTTCCTAATCACTAATCTAACATAGAAACTGGGGTATATGCTAAAATAACCTGATTTAATGTCAAAAGTTTACGTAGAAGTTAACCAAATGAAGTGGAGTATTGATTTCAATTCAGATGCTAGTCTGTATCTGCCCAAATTTATTAATTACAATTTTCACTTTGAAAATCTGTCTGCTATAATATATTGAAAAATCATTCACGTGTAACCTTTATATGTAGAAATACTTGATTAATAAAAGACAATTGAAATAGTATGTCATTTTGATTAATTTACGAATCCCGAAACATGTATTATATGGTTAAGTCAATTACAGCATACCCATTCAAAGAAATGTTTTGTGATTTCTAAAAATAGTTATGAAAGAGTTTATGTAATAATTTGAACATTTCATTTTATAATATGATGCTAACTGAAATATTGCAATATTTAAGAAAATGTGCATGTAAAAAAATTTGAGAATAAAATATTCCAAACTTCACAAACTTTTCTATTTTCTAAATGGAAAATTTGCTTTCCAGAAATTATCTTTCAATCCTTTTTTTTAAAAAAAAGACAGCCTATCCATAAAAATTGAAATATTGTAAGTATTTATTATTGCATATAAGAACAAGAGCAAGCATAGTTTCTTTGTACCAACAAATGCATATCAATAATTTTTGTTGGATTAATATAATAAATAGCAATATAATGTTCACTAAATTATATGATTTATGTAATAAGTATATAGTAAACTTTACAATATATATTATATTAGTATATTTCATGCATAGCATATCATTATTATGCATAGCATAATAAACTACATATGTATATAAATTTGTGTAATATTTGCCTTTATATTAGAACATTATAGAATATTCCTGACTCTCAAAAGTGTTCATAATACATTGCCTATTTACAAAATGCAAATTACAAAATATACTATATGCTATAGTAGTGCATTAGAGTGAACAAATGATGGTGATGCCATCATTATGAGGCTTACATAGATCTCCATGTGACAAACAATAACTAATTATTAAGCACAGTTACATGGCATGTCAGATGAATGTAAGGGTGGATAAGTATCATCAGAAAGTGTTGGCAAAATAGGGTGCTCAGCCTTCTGAAAGTGGCATTTTGATGACTCCTTGGAATGCATAATGGAACAAACCATTTGGATATTGGAAGAAGAACATTCTAGATGGGAAGAATAATTTTATTTTTACAATAGATGAGTCAATGAAAAGACAAAGAAGGGGAAGAAGAAGCAAGAGAAAAAGTAGAACTCTACAGGCATAAGGAAAAAATTCCAAGAGGAAATATAATCATCTTTGGGATGTCAACAGTAATCATCTTTGGGAATCCATATGACCTTATGATTTCTTTCTTTTTGTTTACCTTAAGGTCTTGAATACCTGTTTTAGTAGACCAGTTATATCATGTGTGAGATTGAATGCTAAATGAAAATATAGAGACCTATTCAAAAAGCCAAGAAAGATAATTACTGTTAATGGTTCAAAATATAAGGATTTTTCTTTCACATTCTTTGTGTCAGCTTGTCATAATGTTTTTTATTTGCTACTTAATGCCATTGTAAGTAAAGCTGAAATTTTAAATTGGGAGCATAAATTATACCATTAATCTTTATGTGGCACAATGACAATTTTAAATGCAACTATAAAAGATTTGACTTGCATAGGAACCATCAAAATTACATGATTCCTATTTCATAATTTGTACATAAACATGTATATTTCTTTCTTAAAAGAACAGTGGAAATGCTGCACTGAGCTATCTCAACTGCTTTTATTTCACTTCCGGATATGATGTGCACATCCTAGCAACATTCTCCATCTGCTACATTGTGAGCAAGGGCGAGATGAACAGAAAAGGAACTTGGGTTGGCCCTCTTAACCCTTGTCGTTCTATGTCATGATTTTCAGTGCAAGGGGTTGGCTCATAAACAAAGTAGCAAGAGCAAGAAAAGTGATGATGAGGATTCTAGATAATTCATACTTCTTAGATCAACATTACCTTCTTTCTGTGTTTGAAGCAACTTCCAGTTTGCATGAAAAGTGGTCTCTCGGGGTTATCAGCTTACCCAGCCATGTAGGTGAGAGTCAGACCTAGACAGACTTTGATTCCCTGTGAATTCCCAGGCACTGTGCATCCACCAACATCCTAGGTATATGAGGCATCGGGAATGCTGTAAACAAATGAGGTGCCAGGAACAGTGGACGTGCATATTGCCCAGGTCTCTTGTCCCTTCGGGCCTCACAAAACATAAGTTCAAAAAATAAAGTTAAGAATTTCAAGTGTAGAGAAACCTAAACGAAGCATGGACCCCGTCTGAGCAGGGGTCCTGTCGGGCTGCACAGCTCACGGTCCATGATGCTGACCTTTGAGTGGAATTTGAAGAATTATATCCCCTGCTCATACTGAGCCGTCTTAATATGCATGTGAAACCGAATGTTAAAACAATTCATGTTTTGACTAAGATTCCAGGCCATCACAAAGGCTATGTTCTTTTAAAATATATCTGTGGAATGCATTCTCTGAGTGCCATCATTTCCCTATCATCCAGGGAAATGGGAAGTATTTTTTTCTGAACCATGGGCAGCTCTCTGATGAGCCACAGAAAGCCACATGTGTGTTCCCTTAAGTTGAGGGCTCTGTGGCCTGGTACCTGTTTCATGCCTGAAAAAAAAGCTAAACTAGTCAATAGGAAGATGAGAAACAATAACGAGCTATGTTTAGAAAACCAAACTGGAATTCTCATTCATCGTGGGCGATTTAAGTGGTCACTGCTTTCCATAGAGCATTTGTGGCTACTTGGGGGTCATACAAGCAGCAATGACTTATGCTCCAAATGACTGTCTAGAAAGGGGAAGAAAATTCAACAGTGAGAGTGTGTGTATGGAGTGGATCACAGGAGCCACAGCCGGGCAGAGGCCTCTTCCGAGGGACCTAACAGATGCACTGACAGTGATCAGATGAGCCACATAAAAACATGGTATTGGAATGCCAAGAAAATGTGTGAGCCGCAACCAGTTCAGTCATTTCCGATGCAGTACTCTGTACTTTTAAGCTCCTTCACCAAGACATCACAATTTGTTTTAAAACAGATGCCTCTTGATTTATGAGCATCAAACTGCTATCTCATTTTCTGAGAGACAAGACCTTAATACTCAGTGGCAAATATGAAGTGGTAACTATGTTTTTTTCAATTTAGAAAAGCCTAGGAGGAACTATAGATTATTTTAAAAGACTCTTGCAAACATCTCTGCCGTCTATGCTTCAATTACACTTAAAACAGCACAGAAACATTAGTAACCATTCAAGTTCTCTTCTGGACAGGGCTAAGAGGCATGAATGTGCCATTTCTCTCATCACACTCTGTGAGAGTTTAACTGTGATTTTCCTAAGAGCTTAAAGTTTCCATTGCTGCCGCCATCAATTTCTGGAATTCCAAGTTAATAACAACAGGTATTTCCTTCTTAATGACATAGGCTTTTTTTGTTACTGTTTGGCTTTGTTTTTCTAAATTGAGTCTCTCATCAGTTATTGACTTCTATGTAAGAAACCATGAGTGTCTGCAAACTTTTATACAATTACAACTTTTTTTTTTTTTACAATATAATTATACAGTCCCTACAAAAACAAAGTTGCCAAGCTATCTTCTTCTCAAAATGAGCTTTTCTCTAAGGCACCATGTAGATTTTAATCCTCTCCAGGGCAGGAGCTATAATTCAAGATTTTTTTAAAGTACTGAAGAGCTTCTAGAGTTGTATTTTATGCAACAAATATACTCAATAAATATTGATGAGTCACCTGCCTATACAATCTACACAAAGCAATTTGGTTCTCTCTAAAAACTCAGAAATTTGAGTCTCCAAAGATTACCACTGCCCTGAAGGGTAGAGAATAAGTAAGGGAGAGAGGACTTAAAAGATCGATGGTCATTCTCAGAGTAGCAGATGTTTAAAAGGGATTGTATATAGCCACCCTTGGCCACATCACACATAATGTTTTGTACTATTTCTGGGCTCTGTTTGCCCTAAGGTGCCTGCTGTCCTGTTCTCTGAGATGACCAAAAGATTTACAGTCAAGAACTATGTCTATTTTATTAAATGATGCAAAGATATAGACTCGTATGATTCTATACACACACACACACACACAGAGAGAGAGAGAGAGAGAGAGAGAGAGAGAGAGAGAACAAGAAGGAGAAAGAATTTGTGAATTTCAAGAGAAATCAACCAATGAAGACGACATATGCTACCATTCATTTAGTTAAATAAAAGTATATGATCGTGAAAATGGATACTGAAAATTCATATAATAGATTAACAAAAAACAAGATGAAGACAACCAAAGAAAAAATGTCAAGCCTCCATGTTTACACAGGACATGCACATTAGACAAACTTAAAAGAATGACACTCACTGAGTGAGTGTCATCAGGATGGAGAGACTTCATATTTTCCTAAAGCAAATCTGTCCTCCAAAATTTTCTATGCTCTACTTATCTTTTTAATTTTCTAGAAATATTGTGGCTCCTCCAAATTCAGAAAGCTTGGATCCGACATTGAAGCCTATGTTTTTGGATCACTAAGTGTCAGTTTATGAAACTTTGCTTCCTCAGAATGAAAGGGATAACTGTCTACAACAGAGGCCTGCAAACTTTTTCTATAAAGGGCCAGACTGAACTATTTTTGGCTCTGAGAGCTCTCTGTGTTGAATTGTTGCTACTCACCACTGCCACTGTAGTGTGAAAGCATGTAGATGCCAGAATACAGTAAATAGGTGTGACTGTTCCTACAAAAATTTATTTGCAAGAATAAGTAAAGAAACACATTTGGCTTGTAAAGTTATAGTTTTCCAACCACTGTTCTATGGTGCCAATCTGTCAAAAATAATACTTTTTTTTTTTTTGGCTTCAGTTGCCTTGTCTTCAGTGGATATTCAGAAATGGAGGTGATACTTGTATAAGTTGCAGAACCAGGCCAATCAGGGCAGTTGCTACGGGAGTAGATAAATTAATCCTGAACTCTAAACCTTAATCTGGCTATGTCTTTATGGTGAATTGACCAGCGATGCTATCATAAACATTTCTTGAGATCTTGTAAGATTTCATAAGAAATGCCTTATAACAGAAACTGTATATCCTCATACAGATTCTCATGTGCAAACTGTAAATGCTCATATGCATTTAAAAAATACATACACGTTTACATTAAAAAGTTAGTTTAGGGTACACATAGCACTTGATTTCATGCCAAGCACCCTGTAGCTATGTAGTAAATATTAATTAAATGAAACACTCTAATTCTCATTCCCCTAGCATTTGTTTCAAATTTAAGTATGTAAATAATTCAGCATAGTCTTATTATAACTTCCCAATTGCCATCCAATAGCCTAGATCAATGATATGAGATCAACATGCCTTTCCAGACTGAGGTCTGAGAGACAATACTTGATCAATCTATTATTCTTTTTGTCCCACATTACAATGCTTCAGAATACTGAGAACATACAGAATACAGTTATGTGGTTATGACTTCCTTTTTTCAAATACATATTCATGATTAATTTATGCTAGTTTTCCCATTTGAACAAGTGACATTGGATACTAAAAATTATACTTTTGGGGGCATGGCCGTTGACTCCCTAAAGGTTCACTGAAAAATTACTGACATGAAGCAGATTGATTAATAGGAAAGAAGGTGTACAGATTTCATTTAATGTGCATGCCAGGAATCCTTCAGCATAAAGACCCAACTTCCAAAAGAGCTAGAAAAATTGTAAGTACCATCTTGAAGTTACAGAAAGAATAGGGGCTTACATGCCAGTAATACAGGTTATGGGAGTGGAAAGAAGAAGAATTCTATTGAGGGGTAACAAGTGATAGGAGAATGAATGAATGGATGGAGATGCAGTGAATGACTTTCAAATAGTTTTCCTTGGAAGCTGAATGAACCAGAGAGACAGGCATCATTTTGCAATGTGTTTCTTCCTCTCCTTTCCTGCAATAAATAATTTTAACCAGGAGAAGAAGCAGCTGGGGATAGAAGGTGGGGGAAGAGGGGACTTCAAGGAAACTTTGTGGCAAAATGCCATATTTTTATTTATTTATTTTTTTGAGTTGGAGTCTCGCTCTGTCATCCAGTGGCCGCTCCCAGTCACCACAGCCTCGACCTGCTGGGCTCCGGCGATCCTTCCACCTCAGCCTTCCAAGTAGTTGGAACTACAGGCGTGCTCTATCACGCCCGGCTGATTTTTGATTTATTGTAGAGATGACATCTCGCCAAGTTGCCCAGGCGGGTCTCGAACCCGCGGGCTCAGGCAATCCACTCACCTCAGTCTCCCAAAGGCGGGATTACAGGCTGAGCCACCGAGCCCGGCTCAAAATGCCATATTTTGAGGTGAATTTCCCCCAATCCTTTCATTGGTAGGGTTCCAAATTGTCACTTTGTATCTCAAATTTAAAGAAATAGCAAAGAGGAGTTGTGTGTCAGAAGAGAATAGAGAGATTGATTTTTAAAAATGAATAAATAAAGCTATGTTTTCCAAGTGATACAAACAGATTGATGGTAAAAGTATGACTAGAAAAGGGAGGCACAATTTTGTATAAGCTTGGACCACCAGCAGGGATATTGCCATATCATTCTAGGCACACTGTGTGACACTCTTCAGGAGACGGTGTGCATCTTATATTATCTGAAAACAACAGGATGGCCTGGAGACTCCCAGCTGTTCTTTCACTTAAATTAAAATGGTGTGTGTGTGTTTGTATCTGTCTAACAGGTACAGATCAACAACTTTTTTTTAATCTTTCACTTTGCCATACTTATCAGTCTTTAAGTTAAAAGTTCTAGTTCATATGTAAACATACAACAGAGGCCCAAATTTGAATCAACGTCACATTACTTGATGAACTAAATATATTTCAATATTTGTCAGGCCCTAGTTGGCTAGCTAATACTCAAATCAAAATCAGAATGCTCATGAAAACCAAATGCAATCTAAAGAGCAACATCATAATCCTATGAAATTGTCTCTGATTTTTTAATTGTAAAATTATGTTATTTTATTAGAATAATAAATAATTCATAAGGTACATATAGGATGAAAATAAAATCTGTACCTCTGCAGTTACAAAAAGCCACACATAAAGTTAGAGCTTAATTATCTTAGCCACAGTTTTCTCTACTTTTGTTGATCTGATCAACTATGTTCTTTAATCTACATATATGTTTGGCATCATTTGTGAATGCTTTATGACCTACTCAGAGTCTTAAGTTGGTTTTACATGTTCTGTACAACTCTTCTGTATGAAGTTGTTCTACAGAAGAACAAATCATTCTTGTATCCTTGTATTATCCTTCTGGTGTCTAAGCATAATGTTTTTTGTCACCATTAAGCTTGATGAGAGCTATTCAGCATGTTCATGAAAAATATCTTCTTTTCTCTTGGAAAATTTGATAGTTAGCCAAAGAAAAATCATGTCTGAGATCTTTTTTCCCATTTTCCAACAGTAAAACTAATATGGTAAATTATCAATACTCAATTTACATTTTTAAAAGAGATACTAAGGATGGAATAATCAGAATGCTTCTAATAATAAAAGCATAAATAGCATCATCAAAAACAATTTTCAACCTTTGAGAGATTTAAATTCACTTAATGATAAGTGATAAGCAGGAATAGATTGATTAAGATTTTTTTTTTAATCAAAAATTGTTATGTTCCCTTTCTGGTCCAAATTTTAGCTTCAGGTAAATATGGTTTTGCATTTTGTAAAGTCAGAAAGAAAATGTTTGCTTTTTTGCTAAAAGCAGAAAACAGATAAAGGCAAGGGACTTTACTTTTAAATTTGCTTCAAATGCATACACAGAAAAAGCTGAATCACATTTGTTAGAATATAAGCCTTGAACGGGCTTTAGCTGCCATGTTCACTTTTTGTTGGATAAAGTATTAAAGAAATTAGTTTAATTACTAGGAAACAGCAACAAAACATATTATGGCAAGATACAAATCAATAAGGTAAAAATAACAATAACAGCATCAACTATCACGCAACAATGAAAACATTCCCATATTTTAGGTCCTTATGAACATATTTAAATATTCAGCAACTTCTATATAATATTAATAGCATAGGAACAAAGTATTTTAAATGACCTATAAATAACTGTATACTTCTGAAAACATGTTTATCAGTTCATGAACTTTAAGAATGAGTGAACCACAGCCCGGTGTGGTGGTATGTGTCTGTAGTTCCAGCCACTTGGAAGGCTGAGGCGGAAGGATCGCCTAAGCCCAGCAGGTCGAGGTGGTGGTGGCCGTGAGTGTACCACTGCTCTCCAGCCTGGGTGACACAGTGAGACCTCAACTCCAAAAAAAAAAAATAGTGAACTTAAATATTTATTTAAATTAAAGAGACAGACGCATAAATAAACTGCATGAAAAGGTACAGAAAAATGGGTTGTTGAATGACTTCTATATTTTTAACTTAATAGCTATTAGGTATTGTGGGGGCCATGACCTTTGACCTCCTAATGATTTGCTGAAAAATCACAGGCACAAGGCAAAAGCGGCTAATGAAAGAAAAGGTATACAAATTTTATCTACATGGGAGACTGCAGAATGAAGACTTTACTTCTCAATGAGTTACAGAAACTTAGACCTTATCTTGAGGTTACAAAAAGAATGGGAGCTTGTATTCTGGTAAAACAAGTTATGGGAAGAGGGGAGAGACATTCTATTAAGGAACAACAAATGATTGCTAGGGAAAATGAATGGATGGGAAGAAACAGAGAATGATTTGTAAATAGTTCTCCTTGGAATTTAAATGATCCTTAGAGACAGTCATTATACTTTAAGAAGGTTAGCTAGGGTATGGTCTTATCTTGCTCTTATTTTCTGCAATAGATGAGGAATAATAAGGAGGAGAAACAACTTCTCTTTAATTAAGTGGAAACAGGAAGGTCAGAGAAACTTTGTGACAAAAAGCTATATTTGGAGGTGAATTTCACTGCACCTTTCAGTATAATAATACATCCAAGAATATAACTGTTAAAAAGAGCTTATGGAAACAATTCTTTGTAGATTGAGTGAAAATGGTAAAAGTGGAAGTTATTTTTATGGTCTGATTCAATAAATCAGCTGCTATCTCTTGCGGCCAATCAAGATGAGAAGCAGAAACTGGAAGAAATGGGTGTTTAATCTGACATCATGGAATTAGAGAGTGAGCCAGTGTATTCACCCTCACCCTGACCAAGATTCACACTTTTCTTAAGTTCTATCCCAGCTTCAGAGTGGAGGACAATATTGCAACCACATTACAGGACGTTTCTCTCTAGGAGGTCTTGTTTTCTTCCAGCTCAGCAGATATTTCTCCTGAGCATGCATCACAACAAAGCTCCTCCACAGAAATATTCCTTTCAGAATCCATTTCCCAGAGAACTGCCTGAGACTACTAGCAAAGGTTTGGCATCCCAGGACCTGTGGGGAATGGATATGAAGGAATGGATGTGAAGGAATGGATGATTCTGATGCTCAGTGAGAATTAGAACTATGAAAGGATAATTTTCACAGCAGGAGTGGTACCTTTAGAGGTGTCCCAGCTAGCAACTTGAAGCCTTGAGGCTTAAGGGAAATTACCCCGAATGCTCTCTATTTCTACTCTCCTTCCTCTTAATCGTCTTTCATTGGTTGCTCCCAACTTGGCTGTGTCTTTCACTGGTTGCTTCCAAGCAGAGAGCCGTGCTTCACGGTATTTAGCAGTCAGGGGCATAGAGCTGGACCCAGAAAAGAAGAAGCTAGATCTTCAAGGGTATTGCAAACCAAGGATGGCCAGCACATCTTTCAAAATATGTAACTTAACTGCTGCTCAGCTTCCAGTTATTTGAGAGTAACAAGGTTCACTGGGGTTGAATAATGGATCAGTCTTTGAAAATCTGGATGCTTGCTGAAATGCAATATGTTATCTTAAGTAAAGGGACAAATGAAACAGAAAACATTGGGTTAATATAGTCAGAAGTCTAGCTTTTGTCACTTTCCTCAAAATGGCATCATAATTTGAAAAATTGGTTACCTCCAAAAATAAGTCGAGTTGGACACCAAGCCAAGATATAATAAAAATAAAAGATGGATTGGGGTCCACAAGAGGTGCTTAAAGACAGGAACAAAGTATATAAATAGATCTTATTACTCATTCCAGCATTTATTTCTTACATAAAATATTTCAACTTTATTGAATTTTTTTTCAACTGTTACAACAATGCGCCCATTGGGGAGACTTGGAGAGATAGATTATGAGCTAGAGAAACAGATGTGAATGCATGAATTGATGGATGAATAACTATAGTAAACACTTATCCTTTAAAGAAAGGACATCACCTCCTTTCCTAACAACCTCCACTTTCACTTTTTGTTAAACAGTTTCAGAAAAACAACCCCTCAAAGAGTATTAACACCCACTGAATTCATTTAATTTAATACTTTTTGCCTTTTTAAAAACGTTGACTCCACATGGATTCTGAGATGGTGACGGCTTGATAGCATACTTTATTTAGATAAATGTGTTCTCTTTCATACAACCTCAAAGTTAACATGGCAGAGGATGACAGAGTATTTGTCTAGGAGATGTTTACCAGGATTTGGATATGAGTACAAACCCATGCAGGTGCCTCTGCAGAAGCCAGGCAGGAGTTGATCCTCTAGGTCAGGTCTTTCTTGCCCCTATCTATGTCAACTAGGAAACACCTGAATTGTCTCAAGGATATGTGAAAAACATATGGACTTCAACTTGTTGCCATCTGCAATTATATTATCAACTTTGAAGAACTCCAGTTATGAGTTAAGTTCTATTTCAGCCGTATCTTGCACGTTAGTTATGGTTGAAAGCTAAATTTATGCATCTGAGCAGCTGGCTGACAGGATATACCAGTGAAAAGTATAGACTAAGATGATACCTCCAGTGAAAGATGGCTAGTAAAAAAGGGAAGCTCAAGAGGGTAAGGTGCTACCTTGTGAACTACTAAGTTAAGTAATGAAGAAAACTCAGGCCCCGGAATACTCTGCTTATTCCAAACAATCCTGTTGACTTAAAGAGACATGGAGGTAAACGTTGGCACCAAAAATGAGATATGCTCGCATTAGCCAGAGTCAGAGAAATTTAAATAAAAGGACAAATGTCTTCCCATGCACAGAGGGCAGGCAAGGCTCTTGCTGAAAAGGGTCTGTACAATTTGAGATTTTCTGAGCTGGAGAGAATTTAAGAAATCCCAGATTACGCCCTCTTGATTATGAAAAGAATGGAACTGAGGCATAGGAATATGAAATTACTTGTGTTGAGTCAAACAGTAAGTGGCATGACTGAGCTGAGACTCCCTGGCTTTCTGAAATGCTTTCTCTTATATGAAGCCACAATTGTTCACACGGATGTCTACCTTTTCTGCAGTGAGCCTGATATTTTTTCCCATAGGCAATATCTCTGGACGACGCTGTATCTACAAATTTGTCTATTAAATACTGAAAGTATGACTATCTTTCTTAGTTACATATATCATATTATTGCTATCATGATAAATTAAACAAATAACATGAAACAGTTCTACAAAAAATAATGATATACAGTTGTAAAGCTATTATTACTATTAATAATATTTTACTCTCTTCTGTGTCAGGCTTGGTGGGACAGTGAGTGGAATTTCTCTGATTTTGTTCCATTTGTCAGGAGCAAAAACAATGAATTAGCTCTTCTTATAAGATTAAAAATAAGTCTCATTTGTGGGTTGAAATCTTTTAACAGAATACAAAAAGTCATAATGTCTGTTTTCTGTAGGTTGTGTTATTTATTTCACATCCATACACTTAACAGTTATGACTAAATATTGTTTTCAGTTCGCCAAACCATTCTCTGAGAAAATGTTTACTCAGCATGCAGTTCATGAGTAAGTGAGCAAACTAGAACATGGTGGCTAAGTCCAAAGTCACAATTAACTGAAAATACTTGTTCTGAAAAATAAGTTTTATATTTTGGCAGGATAGACTTCCAGAAAAGCAGACAGCTAAAGGGAAGATAGAGAAGATGGAAGAAAGAGTGGGTGGGAGGAAGAAAGGTAGGGAGGATTATGAGTAAGGAAGAAAGACTTTTCTCTGAGACATACCAGTCTTTCCAGTTTCGACCTATATTACTTTGACTCTAGACTTGCCTGGATCTTTCAGACTGTTTAAAATGATATGGCCCAAACAAGAAATGTACCCATTGTTATCATCCAGAAATAGCTCTATACCCTGAGTTCTATACCTGTCACCTAGATACAATGGTATCTATCCAAGTTATCCCCACATTCCCTCCCTCTTGTTCTCAAATCTGCTGTCCTCACCCCCTTCAGTCACCTAGTCCCTGAATCAACAGTACCTTGAGGACATTTTGTTTCTTGGTCAGGTCAGTCAAAAACATGTGCAGACGTTCAAAACATGCTATATTTTATGAGTTTGACATTTTTACTGCATTTTTTCCCCTCAGAAGTTAATTCAGTTTTACTGTTCAAGAAAACTGTCATTTCACTGTACAGAAAAACACTTTGCTGTGAAAATGGCAACATTTCTCCCTAGGGCAAAATGGTGGCTTGTGAATCCTTTCCAAAAGAAAACTGATACGTGACATGAAGCCGTCATTTTTATAGGAGCGGCCTGTTCGTCCTTGTGTTTTTTTGTTATTCTTGCCAGGAATGAATTTTATAAGTTCAAGGATAAAGCAATTTCTAGGATAAGTAATGACATTCCTGGAAATAGATTACAAACTCTTTTTTAAAAATTCTGAATATAGTATCAGAAGATAGAGCAACACGATCAAAGATTGATGCAACTAGAAATATTAAAACCTATTGCTTCTGAGAAGAGGTATAGTACAGAGCAATTAATTTACTCTTTTCATTACCTTTCCTTCTCATCAAAGACGTATTATCTTTAACTTGTGTTATAATAAAGATTTGTTATGTCTGATGTGATGGGCTTAATAGTTGCCCCTGTGGAGGCCAGAGGAACTCCATGTTGAATGTTAATCAGCCATGTTGACTTCTAATTAACTCCTGTTCTGGGAATGCCTCTTAAGATGTCTACTGCATCTACTGTTACAGTAAAACAATACTTAGGTCAAAGCAACCTTGACCATAAATCTTGCCCTTAAACAGAATCACATAGCATTCTTGCCTTTCCTTGAGGGGTTGACTTCAACTTCCCTACACATACTTTCCCTATGGTCTAGGGAGTTTAAGACACAGGGAGGGTTCCACCATCTTGTCTCTTAGCTGACCAGTATATCGCTTCTGTTTTGTAAATTCCTGTTAAATGTTTCTCGGTGAGAAACAGGATTTGTCAGCCTCTTTCTTTGGTCTCTCAGCTTTCTTAACCTTTAGGGGTAGGTTTTTCCTAGGTCTGCTCAATGCAGAAGACCTCCATACCTAAAAAGATGTGTCTAAATCCTAATCCCTAAAACCCATGAATGATATTTTATACGGCAAAAGATATAATCAAGTCTCTATCTCATGTATTATTATAAGAGAAAGAAAGAAAAGGTGGATATCATGTGACCATAGAGGCAGACTGGTGTGATGAAGATACAAGCCAAGGAGGTCCTGGAGCCACCAGAAGCTGGAAGATGCAAGAACAGATTATCTCCTAAAGCTTTTGGGGACCGGGCTCCGTGTCTCTGCCTGTAATTCCAGCAAATTGCGAGGCCGAGGCGAGTGGATTGCCTGAGCCCATGGGTTTGAGACCGGCGTGGGCAACTTGGTGAGATCTCCTCTCTACAACAAATCAAAAATTAGCCGGGCATGGTAGGATGTGCTTGTAGTTCCAGCTACTTGGAACGCTGAGGCAGAAGGATCACCGGAGCCCAGCAAGACAATGCTGGGGTGGTCGTGAGTGTGCGTGCCACTGCCCTCCAGCCTGGGTGACAGAGTAAGACTCCAACTCAAAACAACAAATAAAATAAAATAAAGTTTTTGGGGTGGCATGGCCCTGCCAACACCTTGTTTTCAAATTATGACCTCCAAAACTGTGAGAAAATTAATTTCTGTTTTTGTTAAGTCACCAAGTTTGTGGTCACTTGTTTTAGCAGCCATTGGAAACTAATACATCTATAAAGGAAGCTTTAGCAAATATAGCCCAATGACAAGACTCTAAAATTTTGGCATGACACACCAAAGGCATGTCACACTTAATGGATGAGCAACTGAATGTACTGCTTTTGGCTTCTACAATTTTTGTAATCTATATCCTTCCATATGATTTGCTTGTTCCTTTGTATTGCTCTTTGTTGTTTAAAAACATGTTCCATTTTTCCTGCTGGAAACTTGAGGTCCCCATTTCTTATTTCTGGAGTTCCACCTACAAATTACACAAGTGCAGGCATTCGGGCTTGGGTAGCCTGGGGGCCGATCCCATGTTCGGCTGCGCAAGCTTCTGCGTTGGTCCATGGTCAGGGCGGGTGGCAGGACCCTCCGAGGACCTGCACAACGGCTGCACCATGGTCCATCTCACCATCCTCCTCTGCAAGGCCTACCATGGAGGCCACCTGACCATCCTCCTTGCCCTGGAGGGCGGCACCAACCGGCCCTTCTTACCGTATTCTGGCTGCGTGCAACAAGTGTTCCAGAGATGTCCATTTTGCAGAGCAGTCGGGCTCCTAGGATCCACTGTCCAACAATCACGGAGAAAAAATAGTTGCCCTCCACCTGGACAGGATCTGGTGTTGGATTGGCTGTGGAGCCCACCTCTCCAAGCCTATGGAAAAGCTTCTGGGTCCTTCTGGCTTGTCCCCTCTGCATCCAAAGGATGATCACAAATACTGAGAAACTGCGAAGGAAACCGACACATGAACTCCTCTTAGCTTCTCTGAAAACGGATACAGGAGCTGCAGAAACAGTAACCAGCTGCCTTCAGTGAACCCAACCAGAATGGGGTCAAGGTTCTCTAAAACACTCTTGCAGAGATCTTAATTTTGTTATATCTGGAGGTCAATAAATGGAGTTTTCTGTAAGAAAAAAAATTACTAATGCAGCAAGAAGAGCAATGTTGTAAAATAACTATGGATGAATCAGAAAGCCTGGAAGAATTCTGAGACGTAACAAGATACAGAAGAAAATTATTTGTGGCTGGATACTCCATGGTGACCTCCTCTCTAGAATTGAGTGGACAAATTGAGATGTAAAAATAAAAAACTTTTGAAAGTAAGCTTTCTGTTGAAAGTAAGCTTGCTGGGTTCAAAGCATATCCCAGGGATTCGAGAACAATAAGAATTACTGCTCTGCTCTGTGCCATTTACCAACATACAATCATTACTGTAATTCCAAATATTGTATCTCAGAGCAAATTAACAGATAGGGTGGGGCATA
This sequence comes from Carlito syrichta, assembly GCF_000164805.1. Lineage (NCBI taxonomy): Eukaryota > Metazoa > Chordata > Mammalia > Primates > Tarsiidae > Carlito > Carlito syrichta. The sequence continues at coordinate 548,650 of NW_007255413.1, forward strand.
ACCAGATGGGAGCTGCTTAGTTGATAGGAAAAGAGGGAAGCCTTGCACTCATTGACCCTGGTGTTGAGAGTATCCATTCTGTCTGGGCAACAGCCGATTAATTAAAATATGTGAACATGAGTTGAATTTATGATTTTCTTTGGTTCATTATTCTATGCAGTTAACGCTCTTTTTATTCCAATTGTCAGTTAATAATTCAATTTTTCTGACAAGATACTTACTTGGACACCCATCTGTGCTAAACCATTCAGAAGTAGTGTTTTTATTGATTGCAAACTTAACATAAAACACGTGAGATGTGAGACAAATGTTTCAAACACAATGAGATGTTCTTCATGATGACTCCTTATGTTACAGCCTGATCCAGTCATCCGCTGCTTCCTTTGTGGTCAATCAAATACCAGAGGCAGAAAACTGGGAGCTGCACGGAGTTTTTTTCTGATACCATGGAATCAGGGAACAGACTGTGTCTCCACCAAAAACCTGTTCACTTAAGCAGAGTTTTCATCCAGTACTTAAAGCAAAACATACAGTTATTTATCTTTTCCCCACTATTGATTAGAAATGACTACGTCTTATGACTATTATTCAGTTTTTTCTTTTCTTTTCTTTTCTTTTCTTTTTTACTTTTTAAATTTTTTCCCAACATAACTATGCTGACAGAAATACACTCATATTGGTTAATAGAATGCAATTTAAGTTTAACTTGTCCTACACAATTTGGACCAAAAGCTTGGTACATAGCTTAAGATTTTTAAAAAGGATTGGCAATCTGGCTTATTTTTATGTATTACAGATGTATAAAAGATACTCCATCAAATGCTGCTAAAAAAAGGCAGCAAAAACCTTGAGAAATTTACCTTTGGTTTGCCCAGAAAAGTAAGACTATTGGAGACTATTTACATATGAGTGCTGATAAAAATGGAAATCCAAGTAGATATCACCGCCTGTCATCCTACGAGTGTTGACAATGGAAGGAACACCTTGCCTGTAGCATACTGTCACTTCGGGATGGAAGAAGCTTAATTTTTATTTTGTGCAAATCAGAAAAACAAAATTAGTAGCCCACTTTCCTTGTTGACCTCAGTCGATGAAGTGAGCAGATTAATTCAGATTGAAGAAATGATCTGAATCTTGGTTGTGTAGATTTACAATCTACATGCAACATTAAATCAGATAGCTTTTCCAGGTTCTCATGTGTACATATGCTCCCTCCCACCCCCTTCCTTATCTATTAGTTGTTGAATTTTGTAAGCTGGCGTTGAAACATTACAACAATGTATAGTTGCACCAATTTTATAAACATATACAGTGCAATATGTGTTACTTTTTTGAGGCAGTTTCTTTCTTAATCGGTGTTTAGAGTCCGAACGGTTACTGTTACAAACCAGTGCTCCGATTACATCAATCCTACCAATCTTCTAATTTACAGTTACCTTGAACATTTTGGGACCGTGTGCTTTCTAGTTGGTTACAGGGTTTTTTTGCTTATTCCGGGAGTTCTGCTTCACAAGGCTTGGTTAAACATTACACGTAAAATTAATGCAAAGACATGAAAGAAAGCAATTGTCATCTAGAGACTAAGGGAACTGATACATTTCTGGGTTTTAGAAAGTTGCTGTAGAGTCCGTTTCTTATCTAGGTCCCATGGAGGCTTTTCCAGGGACATGTAGTCTTTGTGTATGTGTCTCCTGCTTATCAGGGGGCTTCATGAAGATGGTTGTGTTCCTTCCCTTCCATACCAACAGCAATTTCTAGATCTGAGCACAGCAAAGGGTGGGACAAGGGAAAAGTGTTCACTTTTAAATTCAAACAGCTTCTACATTTAGCCCGACTCAGCTTAATGCAAGTTTCTAAGCCTTTTCTTAATGACTGTGTTAATGGCCTCTCTTTCAACCTGTAACACTTAGTTCAACCATTCAGAGATCAAGAGAAAAGTGATTTAAAGAATGAGCAAAGCAAAACTAAGCCAAAGAAATAAAATGTTATTAGATAAGAAGAAGATTATTTAGCTTGACTTTCTAAATTATCTCTTCTGGAGAATGTGTTTATAGCATGCCTCACATATAATCTTATCATGTATATGTAATCATTGCATAGAAGAACCCTAAATATAAGATTTAACTAATTTTCCAAAGCATTTGAGGAATAATATTGGAATTTTCTGAAATCTGTTTTCTAGAGGGAGAATTTATTTTTGATATTATTTGTGTTTAAGTTTCTGTAGTGCCTTATTGCTTATAAAAGACAAAATGCTAAGCCATTTGGGGCACTGTTTTAAATAATTTAAAATCTAACATTAGATAAGGTATTGAAGAAACATAGCATTTTATGATACATGATATCTATTGCTAGATGGTGTAATCTTTTTTCTTTTCAAGATAGTTGATATAAAAGTTAACTTTGCACTTCTAAAAGTTTAAAAGAGAAGTGGGTGATATGGTACTTTACATGGAAAGTTTCCAAAATAGAGGTTAGTGTCAGAAATTCTCAAAGCTAGCTTAGTCTATTTTAGCAGAAAAAGTGGAAACTTGAAGCCACTGGCAAAAACATTTGAACAAATGACAGGATTGGTCGTTTTGAAGTTATAAAGTCTTCAGCTGGAGAGGATCATAGATCATTCTGGACAAGCACTCTCACTTTAGGCAGGAGGGGACTGAGGCTTCGCCCTCACTACACTTGCAACTCTTAGAACTGTGGGTCCCATTCCACACACAAATGCACTGTCAAGGGATAATTCATTCCTAAAACAAGTATTCAACACTTATATTATGTCTCAGACACTCTGTAGGACCTGAGAAATTAAAAGAGCTTGCCTTCTGCTAGAGAGAAACCAGAATACAAATAATTACAGAGACTATGCTGTGGGAATAACAAAGAAGTTTATTTAGATTATAACAAAGATTCAACACAGGGAGGGTAGGACGCACAGGAAACAGAGACGTATGGACAAAAGCACACAGGCCAAGCTTTCCTTGTCTTTGTTGTCTATTTTATCTTGGACATTCCACTTCCTGCTGTTTCATCCCCTAGATGACACATTCCCCAGTTTCACGTCTCCCTCTGTCTTCTCTCCTCTCCCCTCTTTCCTCTCCCTTTCTTTCTCTTACACCTAGCCTTTTGAAACACTTGCCCAGTGATTGGCAATTTCCATCACATTCGCAATCTCTTTTTAAAGTTGCTCTGATGTTCTGCCCTTGAGTATGTTGGCTATTCTCTTAGGACATATTGCGTCTCTGATTGCTTTTTTCGATGGAGTCTGTCCACGTACACGCCAGTTATGACAGCATCAAGAGGAGAGTTCGGTATCCTTTTTCTTTTTTTCCTCTGCCTCTAGAATTTCCCACAACTTTTCAACTATTAAAATAAAAGAAGCAAATCTGCTCTTTCGAGGCTCATATTCCATCACCCAGTGAACTCCACTTGGACAGTAAAAACGTTAGCATCTGGCTCAAACTATATCTTTTTGCACCAACTTCTGTTATCTTGATTGAAAAGATTTTGGGTAACATGCTGATCGTTTAGTTCTTTACCTTTCCTTAACCAATTAGTTATTCTTTCGTTCCCGTAAAAATAAATAAGGCGATCATGTGAACAACTGAATAACGTTTTATATTCATTTTTGTTGAAATGATAATGTTTTGGATATATTAGGCTAAATATAGTATGTTATTAAAATTAAATTTACTCCTTTTAATTTCCTTTAATGCGGTTACTATAGACTTTAAGGTCATATATGTGGCTCTTTTATCTCTTTTGGACAGTGCCGATATAGACCTTATTAACTTTCTTATTCGATTCATCTTAATTACTGAGACAGATGAGCTAAAATAAACCTTGTGAATTCACTTTTCCATCTATATATTGTTACGTTTTATATTGGAAGCACGTATATTATTTGATGAAAACTGTTTTAAAATCATTCTACTTTCCCTGTGAATTAAACATTTTGTAAATCAGTAGTCTTATGTCTGCTGCTGCCTTTTCCACAGAACCAGTTTTTGTTTTGTTTTGTTTTTCTGTTTTTTGAGTTGGGAGTCTCACTCTGTCACCCAGGTCGGAGTGCAGTGGTATGTTCATGGCTCACTGCAACCTCGACCTCCTGGGCTCATGTGATCCTTCCACCTCAGCCTCCCAAGTAGCTGGGGCTACAGTTGCACTCCACCAGTCCAGCTAATTGTTTGTATTTTTAGTATAGATGAGGTTTCGCTGGTCTCCAACTCCTGGGCTCAAGCAATCCTCTTGGCTTGGTCCCCCAAAGTGCTGAGACTACAGGGTTGAGCCACCATGCCCAGCCCATTAAGCCAGTTTTGATGGATATGAATATATTGATTTGGAGTAGATTTTGTTATCCTTCCAATTCTTCACTTCTTTTTTAGTAACTGGATCATGTATCCACACCCTTTTTCCTGCACTACCTTCCCAAGGCAATCAAGCTATACTTCCTCTTGCTTGAGATTTGCTTTGGTCCATGGGAATTTAGCAGATTATGCAAACTGAAGCTGAATGAGGATTTGTACAATTGAATTGATGAGCCCACAAGGCCAGAGCCAAATTGCAACATCTGCGTCCAGCCAAGACCATCCCAACTGTAAAAGGAAGCCTACCAGAGATCAGCAGAACTGATCAGCTGATGCTCTGTTTACAGCTATACTTTGAACTGTGCAAAAGGTGTTTGCTTTGGAACTTTTAGGATTGTTTGTTTTTGGTATTATTGTGTACTTGATTCAATATACTAGACAAGTTTGCTTTGGGCTAATATTGCCTGGCACTTAATATCATTTATTGGGAAAAAAATATTTGTTGTGACCTTATATTTTAAACTTGCTTCTAAAAAATAGGTAAATTTTGAAAATCTGTCCTAAAATATTTTTAACTTGTTAACTTTTACATTGATTATACATACTAAGATTCGACTTGATTTTTTTTTTTTTTTTAGTTTACAAGCAAAGTTTATTTAGAAAGTAAATTAGGGAAAGAGGGAGAGAGAAGATTCATCTCCGCAATGTAGGGACGGGAGCAGAAACCAAGAAACATAGTTCAAAGAGCCATGTGGACACACAAGAGTTCAACAAAGCAATAGCCTAGACTTGATATTTTTTTTTTTTTTTTTTTGAGTTGAAGTCTCACTCTGTCGCCCAGACTGGAGTGCAGTGGCTGCTCCTGGCCACAGCAGCCTCAACTAGACTTGATTTTTTTAACTGGTTTTTGTTTGTTTGTTTTTGCTCTGCAATTTGTCCCATCTATGCAACTTTTTTTCTCTTTTTTTTTGAGTTGGAGTTTCACTCTTGTCACCCAGGCTGCAGTGCAGTGGCATGGCCACCACACGCAGCCTTGACCTACTGGGCTCAGGCAATCCTTCCGCCTCAGCCTTCTAAGTAGCTAGAACTATAGGCACATGCCACCACACCTGGCTAGTTTTTGTGATTTATTGTAGAAACGAGGACTCACCAAGTTGTCCAGGCTGGTATCGAACCCCCTGGGCTCAGGCAATCCTCTTACTTTGACCTCGCAAGGTGCTGGGATTACAGGCTGAGCCACCTGCCCTGCCTGACCTGTGCTACTTTTTAACCCTTTTCTTTCTTGGTTTTGTTCACCTGGAACTATTTCTTTTCCTGAGATGGCTTTAGGAAACATTTTTCCTTTTCTTTTTTTTTTTTTTTTTGAGTGGGGATCTCAGTTTGTTGCCTAAGCCAAAGTACTGCAGCTCAATCATGGCTCACCACAGACTCAAAACTCCTAAGCTCAAACATTCTTTATGCAGGTGGGATGGCAAACCTGGCTAGTAGGAAACAGTTTCATATAAATTACAAATTTTTCAGTTGTTTTGGTCAACACATCAAACATACTAGTCTATTTCTTCTGGTTTCATATTTCTGCTGAGTAATCATGTTAGTCTAATCACTTTTTTGTGTGGGAAATCCTTCCCTTGAATTGTTTTTAATATATTTTTGTCTTTGGCATGCTATAATTTTATTATGTTGTATCAGATACAAATTCATTTTTAATTAATTCTGCCTGACATTTCTGAACTTGATAATTCTTTGTTTATTGTTTATGAAAAATGTATTATCTTATTGAACATTGCTCTGCCACCATTCTCTATATTTTTCTCCTTAAGGCACCCTGGTTATATGTAGATAAGATACTTTCACTTAATCCTCATGTCCCTTGAGATCGCCTTCATTTTATGATTTTTTTTTTAAGTTTGATTTTGGACACTGTGCTACATTCTAGAAAGTATACTGCAGATCTTCTAATTGCTCACTGTTCTCATCCGTTTATTTAATATGCACATATCTATTACCAAATATTTACTTTATTCTATTTTTTTCATTTCTAGTAGATCTATTTATTTTTTATATCTTCCATGTGTGTTTGTGATGTCTCTTTTCTTTATCACACTTATTTCATATAAAGCATTCTTATGTATGTTCTTAGTTATTTTACTAGTGTATCATGGTGGATCTGATTCTATAGTTTGTTGTTTCTGATGAGTCTCTCTCATGTTTTTCTTGGTATTTTATTTCTTAGCGGTTGTTCCATGAGAACTGTGATTAAGAGGTATTTTTCCAGAGATGATTTGAGTTTGCTTTTGCCAACTACATGGGCCACTAATGAGATGGAGACTTTCAATAACCAGTTGGATATTTACAGTCAGAATTCTAACCCAATCTATGGGAGTACTTGCACTGAAAATTCTCAGGGGAGACAGCTCTAACCAGAAACATGACAGAGAAAAGCAAATTTCTGTCAAGAGTGAATTTCTTATTCCAGTTCATCACTGATAATTTCACCTACCTTAGATTACAGAAGTTATGCTTTTGCAGAAATTTGACAGTTAACAGGTACAAAGTTTAAAAAGAATAATGCAGAGCAGAATTAATAGTAATATGATACCCTCAGTTTGCATAACTTGTTTTGGCAAGTAAGCTAGACCTAAAGGCAACCAACTAAACAAATCAAATGATCACGAGATATTATGTGAGACCTGTTGCACATTTTTTTCTTTTTTTATAATTGTGTCTCAACTTCCCCCAGAAGAGTTTATCCAGAAACAGCATGTGGTATCAGCAATAGCACAGAATTCAACTTGCTCAGCCAGTAAATAGTGAAGAGTCATGTATGTAAAACCACTCTAGCAAGAAAATTAAATGAGTTCTGCTGTGTGGAGCTAGCCTTTGCAGTGGAGTCTGTAAAGATTCCTAGAGTATCAAGTAGGTTTGTAATCATCTCTTCATTTGCAGCATGAAACCATGATTTAAAGGAAAAAAAAAACTCTAACAAAGGATACCAAGTAGCTCAGGTTTGACCTTTTGATGTAGTGAAGGGGACTAGTCCAATAATTACCTTAGTGATCCACTTTGGACCTATTATGTACTGACAACAAAAGTGGTAAAATATTCTAGTCTACACTGGCCTCCCATTACCCAAGTACCTAAACAATTAGTGTCCCAAATTGAGTCTTTCCATCTGTAAGTTTAAATGCATACAGAAGGAGTGAATATGATTGTGTTAGAGGTAAGACTTCTACATACAGTTGAGTTAACTGTATTCCTTTAGTTTATTTTCTTTCTAACAAATAGTCATTTTACATTAGGACAAAATTACTCTCTTTATCCCTTAATCAAAATACATCTTCCATACCTGTTAGTTTTGCTTACCAAAAACATGTTTCGCTTTTCTTACATATGCAAATATTTTCCTTTTTATTTCTACTTTTAACTACCGCATATTAATTGAAATTGTTTAACTGTCAGTAACCTTGATTTCTATTTAAAACTGAGGAAGTAAGCAATTGCAAACTGTCATATATCGACAATTTATGAATACATACTTCATAATTTCTAAAAACATATGTTCCTCATAGAACAAATTTTTTCACACTTACTAACAGACCCAAATATGTTTAGCTTTTATATTCTACAAAAAATAACATGACAAATTGCTTATATGTTAAAACAGATGTTTAACAATCAATCTTACTTACAAACTACTCAAATATTTTATAATTTTTTTTATTACTTTATTTAAGATTACTTTAAGATTTCAGGTTACTGCAAGTTTATCTATAAACATTTACTTCATTTACATTCACCTAATTTCCTTTTTTTTTTTTTTTTTAACAATTATGTCTGTATTATTTATGGGACACAAGACTAGCCATCATCTTAAGTTAGTTTTTGACAAATCAGGCAAGTGTTTACAATATCACAGAAGCAAAAAAACTAATTTATTTTCAGTGTATATTCTACTCTGGTTGAATTTATAGCTCTATGGCTTTATATATTAAGAAGATTAAAAAAACTTTTTTGACAAGTGAATCTAGGTAAAAATATACACTTGCACTCTAATTAATGCTGACAATTCTAATAGCATTCCAGTTTTTAATTTACCCACAGTTTTTATAACTAGCTTCATTTGGCAAGGACTATCTCAAATCAAATGAACTAAAAGTCATTTGAGTTAGTTTCTATTTTTCGTGAATATTATATTATATATACATATATCTATATATATATATATTTTTTTTTTTTCATTTAGACTATCAATCTTTTGATTACCTGTTTCATTTTCCTGAGCAAATGCTAGCCGGGCAATCCTACATTTGCACTTTCAAAAGGATAACTCTTGGGTGATACAAGGTAAGAATGTTACATCTCAAAGTCACAGAACTTAGGTAAAAACACCATTATTTGCCAAGACAAGGAAAGGTGTATAGAGGAAGCCCAGTTAAGATAAAATGGTCAAAGGTGAGGTTTGTTATGTATATTTAAGCCAGTGCCTTTTCCACTGTAAAAGTCTCTAGAGATTTAGATGTAGAAAGGGAGATGCCAAATAAGCTTTTTTTGTTTTTAGAAATTACCCAGCCTTGGGTATTCCTTTATAGCAGCACAAATAGACTAAGATAGTCTCATTATATATCCAATTAATCCTTCTTGAACAAAAAATCAATCCTATAATCCTACAAGAAAATTAGAAGTTGTAGATAAACTGATTTGCTTTCACAAGTGCACACTATGTGGGATTCGCATTTTACAAAGCAGTTGCCATTCACTCTAGTTGTCTGACCTATGATCAGGTATTCTCTTTCCCATGAATGTTTTCTTGAGACTGGCAGACACCATAGTGTAATCTGACCTGACCATGTTCACTTTATTCTCTCACAGGACTCTTGGTCTTTGGAGACCAAAGTATCTCATGAATTAGTGGTGACCACCCTAAAGTTCTTAACTAGTCAAACTATGACCAAAATTAGAATGTTATTTTGCTCTCAGAATATGTTCAGTGACAGGAACAAATTTAACTCAACAAACTTTTAAACCAGGCACTCAGCCCAAACCAAAAAATAAAACCAAAAGAGCACCCGTCAGAAGGATGATTTGTAGAACTTTATAAACCAGATCAAAAACAAAGTGAAGAGAGCTCAAACAAAAGGAGAGAGCTCATATTCAAGAGAAGGTCTTGTTATTCAGCAGAAAGACAGCATAGGGAAGAAGAGAGCAAAAGGGCTCCAGAGGGTACTACACATCGTTCCAGGACTTGTTGATCTGGAAAAGACTTGCCTTCTTTGAATGCCACTTCTGACACCAGATAATGTCAACCTAAAATGAGTGAGAGTTTATTCTGGAATGGCAAGGAATTTTAATCCAGGATACATGTGCTATGGCAGACCATAGATTTTTCTAATGGAGTTGAGGGAAGGGAAATATTTTAAATACAAAGAGTGAAAGTCCACATATGCTGTTTTGAAAAAAAAAAAAAAAAAAGACCACTGATTACAAAAGATTATTGAAGGAGTTGGCATTAGCTCATTTGTGGACACAGTCATGTCAAGCAATTGTTATTGTGCAAACAGCTCATTTGGAATACTGCAGTTTTGAGGAATGTTTTGCATAGTTCCTGTCATAGGCATACTTGCATGGGAGTCCCTACTTAATGATTTCTTGGCTTTATTTAGTCAGAGTTTAACCTTAGAGACTACTTTTCTTGATAATAATAATTTTTTGCAGTCTAAATGTCACTTCTGCTGTGAATCCTACCTTGATTACCAAAGCTAGAAATTATCCACTCTTATCCTTTACAGCATCATTCTGTTACTTTCCTTCTCAGTATGTAAATATAGATTTTTTTTTTCTTTCTTATTAACTTTAAACTTTTAAAGGACACTCCTATCTGTTTTTCATCACTTTGCTTCCCAAGGAGTCCACAATAACTTCCTGGTATACAGTTGAAAAGATTATTTTCAGCGTTTATTATACTTAATCTTCTAGAAAAAAAATCAAAACTGATAACATTTTAAACACTTTTGTTATTACTTTAATTTTTTTCTCCTAACAGCTTGTTCCTAAATTTTCTCTTACTATAACATGTCTAATATTTATAGCATATATAGATAATATAAAATTACATACATTATAAGAAATGAACTTGAAGTTGGCACAATAATTTGTATATGATCTGAATGCCAGAAAACAAGTAAAAAGCTTTAATCATTAGTGTCACAAAATCAGATTTATATTCTAGGGATTATTTTAAAAGCTGCTGACAGTAGATTGAAGGGAATCAAGAGTAGAAGCTAAGAGACCATTTTTGAAAAAAAATTGCAATTATAAAAGACAAAGAATAAATATATAATATATGGAATAAACACTGGAATTTGAGAGGAAGGCTCAAAGGAAGTAGAACTTTAGGCCTAATTGAATATATGTGAAGAATTAAAATGGAGTAGAGTAATAGTGATTAAAAACACACACACAAGGCAAGTAAACACAGAAATTCAAACAAACAAAAAACGTTTCTGACTTATGTACCTGAGTGAATGTATTTTTTTTCCTACCATAATAATGCATACAGTCAAAAACATATTTAGAGGCAAATAATTGCTTGTTTTGGACATTTGAATTTAACTATCTGTGTAAAATCTGAGTTAATTATATGAAGAAACAGATAAATGAATTTGCTTGGTTATAGTAATTAGATTCTCAGTGGGCAAATTGATAAAGTCCTTGAACTCAAAAGAATGATGCATGATATGTATTTGAAAATCATCAAGCTATTTTATCACAGGAATAAAAGTCATAAGAATAATGGGGATTACACAGAAAGGACAAAATTTATAGATTATAAACTGGGAATACCAAAATGCAATGAGTGATGAATAAGAATACATTAGAAAAGGAGACTGGGATAAAATAATCCTATATTAAAGAGAACAAGTTTGCTACCATGGAACTTAAGAGAAGACATGATTTCAAAAAGAGAAAAATGACCAACAGTCTTAAACAATCTAGAAAAGTCAAATAGTAGAAGAACTGGAGGAAGATTATTACATATGACAATTAAGAAGCTATGGGGGAACTTGTGGTTACCTCATTGCAAAGTTACAGATTAAAATTTTATTGCAGTGGGATATGAATTGAGAATGGAAGGAGGGACATGCCCAACAAATATTCAAAGATTATGAAAGAGTAAAAAGTCTACCAGTAGAGAAATATACAAAACTGAAGGCATTTAAAAAAATGATTTGTTGTAATATTGATATCACATATTATGTATCCAGGAATTCATTACTGTGACTATAATTATTTTTAATATTTTTGTCTTTTAACTTTTATGATAGAGTTAAAATGATGTATATATTACCATTTACATTACTAGAGTATTCAGAATATGACTTAATTTTTTCTCCTTTGGGTTGAAAGTCTTATTCTGTTGCCCAGGCTGGTGTGCAGTAGTGCAATCACGGCTCACTGCAGCCTCAACCTCCCAGGCTCAGGCATCTCTCTACCTCAGTCTCCTGAGTATCTGGGACTACAGACACATACCACCACACCCAGCTAAATTTTTGAATTTTTCTAGAGATGAAGTCTTGCTATGTTGCCCAGGTTATGTTGCTGAGGTCTCAAACTCCTGGGCTCAAGACATCCTGTTGCTTTGGGCTCCCAAAGTGCTGGGATTATAGACATGAGCTACTGTGCTTGGCTAACATTCTTAAGTTTAAAAGTGAGATTTATACCTTTGCATATTTTTACACTATTAGTTCACATCCTTTCATTTAAACTTTTATTCAACTATTCTTAACATTCCTTGTAAGGCAGATCTTGTGGAGAGAAGTACTTTCACAGGTTGTGTTTGTCTTGAAAATTTATTTATTTCACTTGTACTTGATATTTTGATATATATATACATAGGAAAATAATTACCATAACCAAGCAAATTCATTTATCTGTTTCTTCATATAATTAACTTTTTTTTTGTGATATAAGAACTTGAAATCTACCCTACTAGCAAATTTCTAGAATACAATAGAGTATTATTTACTATAATCATTATCCTGTATATCAGTGGTCCCCAACTTTTTTGACATCAAGAACCAGTTTCATGGAAGACAATTTTTCCATGGGCCAGGAGTGAGAGTGAGCGGTGACGTGCAATCAAACTTCAATGCTAGCATTAATCTGTATTTGCAACTGCTCCCACATGCTAGCCTCACTACCTCAGCTCCACCTCTGATGCTCAGGCATTAGATACTCATAAGGAGCATGCAACCTAGATCCCTCACATGTGCAGCTCACAGCAGGATTCACACCCCTATGAGAATATAATGCTGCCACTGATTCGACAGGAGGTGTATGGAGCTCAAGCAGTAACGCAGGTGATGGGGAGTGGCTGTAAATACTGATGAAGCTTCACTTACTTGCCTGCCACTCACCTCTTGCTGTGCAGCCTAGTTCCTAACAGGCCATGGACTGATACTGGTCCATGGTCCAGGGCTTAGAGACCCCTGTTGTACATTCAACCTTTAGAGTTAGTCATTCTACATAACCCTTTGACCAACAACTCCCCGGTATATTCAGTTTTGTGCCTGAATTATTTCACTTAGAATAATGTCCTTCAAGTTCATCCATGTTGTCTGAAAACATCTTCATCTTGTCTTCATTTCTGAGGTGTATTTTTGCCAGTTATAATATTCTTGGTTGGCAATTTCTTTTCTCTTCTTTTCTTTTTCTTTAAGCACTTTGAATATATTATTCCACTTTCTCCTTCTCTGCAAGGTTTTATTTTGAAAATCTGCCACAGATTTTAGTGATTCCTTTGTATGTGATGAGTCACTGTTTTGTTTTGTTTTGTTTTACTTTTGAGAATTTAATTATACTGTGTCTTGATGAAGATCTCTTTATTTTTAATTTAGGTTAAGTACTTTGGGCTTTATAAATCTGGATGTTCTTTATCTCCCTCTCTAGATTTGGAAAGCTTCCTTCCTTCTTTCCTTCCTCTTTTTTTTTTTTCTTTTTCTTTTTTTTAAGTAGGAGTCTCACTCTGTTGCACAGACTGGAATGCAGTAGCATGCTCATATTTACCACAGCCGTGACCTGCTGGACTCAGGTGATCCTTCCACCTCAGACTTCCACATAGCTGGACTACAGGTGCACACCACCATGCCCAGCTAATTTTTTTATTTATTGTAGGGACGAGGTCTTGTGAAGTCACCCAGATTGGTCTCAAACCCCTGGACTCTGGCAATCCTCTCACCTTGGCCTCCAAAAGTGCTGAGATGACAGGTGTGAGTCACCATGTCTGGCTCATTATTTATTTCAATACAGTTCCTTCCCCTCTCTTTTTCTCTGTTCATTCTTGGGATATCATAATGCAAATTGGTTATCATGTTTGCCCCTTCTTAGAATATTGTAATTGATTCACTTGTGTTCCATATGCACACTAGGCTTTCTTCACTGTTTAACTTTTTTTGTTGGATACTTTCAAATTAACCATCTTTGAGCTAACTGGATTTGTTGTTGCTGTTGTTGTTTTGTTTTGTTTTGTTTTCTACATGATCAAATCTGCTATTGAAGCTCTTTACGGAATTTCTCAGCTCAATCATTTTGTTCTTCATCTCTAGAATGTCTGTATTTTCATGATTTCTCTCTCTTCATTAAACATTTTATATGTGTATTGTTTTCTTGATATTTGTTTAGCTGTTTATATGTGTTCTTTTTTGTTCACTGAGCTTCGTTGAAACAGTTATTTTGTATTTGTTCTCAGTTATTTTGTATTTGTAGAGCTTTATTTCTTTAGTTTAGTTATTGGTGTTTCATTTTGTTTCTTTGGTGTTGGCATTTTTTTCTAATTATTCATTATACTTGTGTCCTTGCATTGGTGTCTGTAGTTTTAAAGAAGTAGTAGGTTTATAAACACCTCTTCCAGTGTTTATAAACTGGCTTCAGCAGGAAAAGCCCTTCACCACTCAGCACATCTAGAGAGTCCATCTGGTGGGGTCTAACCGGCAGGCTGGAGTTCTCGGGTGGATTTGCCTAGTATTTGGGTTTATGGAATGAGCCTAGAGTCTGAGACTGTGAGTATATAGTTAGATCCTGGGTGCATAGGGACCTTTCTGGCACCGGGATCCACTGGAGTGGGTCTGGAAATTGGTTCACATGGGTAGTCTTACAGCCTGTGTCCACCTGACCTGGTAATAAAGTAGGCATGGCATCTGGGTCCTGAAGATGAGCCTGCTTCTGAGTCCATGGAGTCAGCACTGGGATTCACTGGGAAAGGATTCATTCCTGGATCTATCAGTGCTAGCTTGGAGCTTGGGAACAGGAGCCAGACTGGAGCTGGAAATAGGTGTGGGGTTATAAAAAATATTGGTTTTATGTTATTCTCATTTTTAAAAAAATTAGATGGGTAAAATGTTTTAAACACTTTCTGGTTTATATGTAGTAACCTTCTGCCACACTGTAAGGGCCAGTTTTGCCTAACAGGCAATCTTTGGCTTTCTGTATTTCTGCCCATTTCAAACAGTACAAATAATCAGGTTCACTACCTGATTGCCCATTAAGACAGCATAAGATCCACATGAGCTGTTTTGAGAATTGGTGTTTTTCATCATTGTGGCTCAGACTGTGGCTCAAACACTTTCTCAAAATGACACATAACCCATATAATGGTATTAGAACTCAGAGGCTCCTAAAGGTTAATCATATATACCTCAGTCTTCTATAGGGTAAAGTCTTTGAAATAAACAAATAAAATACCACAATTTAATGACCATTTTATTGAGTCATATTCCTGCAGTTATTATTTGATACTAGATATTTTTGACAAGTAGAATATAGAGACTAAGAAATAATAGTTTAATGAGAACAACAAAATTTAGTGGACTTTGTATACCATATTTTTTAGATAATAATAACACTATCATCTTTTAAGGGAGATGTCTACATTAATATAAGAATAGAGATAGTCTCTGGCCTCTGATAATCTTTAAATGAACTAAACCAATGCCTGAGGTCTTTAGAAAAGAATAATTGGTGTTAATGATTAACACAATTTTCAGATTTTGGGTCACTATATTCAGGGCCAGGGTCTTAATCCCCTAAGTGGCTGTGATTAACCAGTGGCCTGACTTGTGCTTGCTGGAAGGTTTCTCTCATTTCTGAGGCAGTATTATTTCATCAGTTATTTGGACTGTGTCCAGTTTATTTGGCAAAAATGTTGTAGGGTCATGCTGTGTTCATTATCTTTCCCTAACAATGATTTAATCTCATTAAAAGAGAGTCAGAGCTGGTTATTATGCTAGGCATGCTATCTTTGGATTTAGAATGAACTTTGATTTCATAAGCTATCACATCTAGTTATACGAGTAAAAATCTCAATGCACAAACATCTAGTTAATTCATTTATCTTAATGCATGTATGTTTGTGTGTATGTATTCTTTTCATCCACACTACTACATAATGTGTGTGAGATTATGAGTATTCCAACAGAACATGGACTTTAAGGATAGATATATGATAAGAAGTATTGCTCTGGTTTTAAAGATCTGTTGAACATTTATTGTCCACTTTATATTTTAACTTAAGAGGACTATTATGTGCAATGCATTGGACTAGACACTCTGAATACAGAAAAAAATAAAGTATAACATCATCCTTTAAGGAGCATGTAATCAGAAATGCCATAGGCACCTTTCTCTAGAAACATGAAAGCTCACTGTTTTGAAGAGTGCTTGTAAACTTTCTTATTAAACCAATCTATGCATTCTGCATTCTTGTTCAGAAAACATGTCATTACTTGAGCAAGACCAACTATTACCTCTAATTTTTATCCATCATGATCTTAGAGTTTCTCATCTTGACCTAAGCCTACAGGAGCAGATAGATAATAAAAAATAGATAAAAATAAATAAAAGCATGTTAGAAGTGATGTCGATTGTGATGATATATTTATTATATATCCTTGGGATATAAGATACGTTGGGGATAGGAGACTGAGTTGCAATTGTAAATACTATACTGAGAGTAGATCTCATTGAAAAAGTGGCATTGGAGAAAAATTGATGGTGAGGATACAGTAAGCTGCCAGAATATTGGTGGTAGAACCTCTAAGCAGAGAGAAAAATGATTGTGAGTGCCCTTAGGTGAGTATGACTGGTTGCAGCAGTAGCCTTGGAGGTTATCATGAATTTTTTATATTAATTTTTTATTTCACTGTGGTAAGAACTCTTAATATGAAATCTACCCTCTTAAACACATTTTAAGTGTATAATATGGTATTGCTACCTATAAGCACAATGTTGTACAGAACATCTTTAGAACTTACCCATCTTATTAGAAACTTATTAGAAAATTCCTGTTTTCCCCTCTCTCCAATCTCTGGAAACCATCTTTCTACTCTCTGCTTCTATAAATTTGACTCTTTTAGATATCTCATATAAGTGAGATCTCACATTGATTGTCCTTCTGTAACTGGTTTATTTCATGTAGTATAACATCCTCAAGGTTCATCAATATTGTCTCATATCACAGTATGTCTTTTTTTGAAGTCTGAATAATATTTCATTACATATATAACATAGAAAACTCATTCATCCATTGATGGACATTTAGGCTATTTCTACATCTTGGCTATTGTAAATAGTGCCACAGTAAACAAAAGGCTAATACCACTTTACTATCCTAATGTTAATTCTTTGGATAAATACTCAGAAATATTTATGCTGGATCATATGGTCGTTCTATATTTAATTTTTTTTTTTTTTTTTGAGTTGAACCCAGGCTGGAGTGCAGTGACACGCTCATGGCCACTGTGGCCTCGACTTGTTGGGCTCAGGCAATCCTTCCACCTCAGCCTTCCAAGTAGCTGGAACTACAGGCACATGCCACCACGTCCAACTAATTTTTTGATTTTTTGTAGAGATGAAGTCTCACCATGTTGCCCAGGTTAGTCCCTAACTTGTGGGCTCAGACAATCTCACCTCCACCTCCCAAAGTGCTGGCATTATAGGCGTGAGCTACTGTGCCCGATCTATACTTAATTTTTTTGAGGAACAGCCATATTACTTTCCATGGTGGCTGTAATATGTTGCACTCCCACCAGTAATTTATTGAGCTTTTTCTACACCTGAGACGGTGAAGCACTTGGCTTTGAACAGTGAATGTACATCATCAAATTTGTGTTTAAAAGGATCTGTTTGGCTGCTGGGTTAAAATGAACTGTAGAAGGACAAAGATGGAAGCTAGGAGATAGTTGATGGGATATTGGCAAAATCCTCAGAAAGTAGCAGTCATCCCTGTCCTCCGTTCATGTTATTTACCATCAAAAATATGTTCTTCCTATACTGTAACTAGAAATGAAGCTGGGTGAGGAACTCTAAGCAGAAGGTGAAATCTGTGTCATTGTCCTGTCAAAACACCCCATTTATTGAGTGTGTATTGTGTGCCAAATACCCAGATAAACAGCTTCCAATTAAAATGTATAAGAATTATATATTGACTGGGCTCGGTGGCTCAGGCTGTAATCCCGCACTTTGGGAGGCCGAGGTGAGTGGATCGCCTGAGGCTGCAGGTTCGAGACCCGCCTGGGCAACTTGGCGAGACCTCATCTTTACAATAAATCAAAAAATTAGCCGGGCGTGGTAGCGCGCACCTGTAGTTCCAGCTACTTGGAAGGCTGAGGCGGGAGGATCGCCGGAGACCAGCAGGCTGAGGCTGCAGTGGCCGGGAGCAGCCACTGCACTCCAGTCTGGCCAACAAAGTGAGACTCCAACTCAAAAAAAAAAAACCAAAAATGAATTATATTGAACTCTGATTTACAAGGCTAGAGGCTGGGTCAGAACTCAAACCCAGGCCTATTTGATCTCAGAGCTCATACTTTTAGCCACATTCCACACTCTTGTGAGTTTTTCAATATTTCTCATCTCTAAGACAAATATTCTCTCTTCTTAATTATTAAACAACCCATCCAAGCAAATCACATAAATAAAACCTCCAAAGAAGTATAACAGGAAGTGGCAAGGAACATTATACACATGGCAGTCTCCTCTTGCCCTGGCTAATGTAAATTAGATAAACTACACATGCGATTTGTTTCATTTTCATTTCTTAAAAATTGGAAATTCTACTTTTAGTGGGATATTCATTATGGCAATATTCATTATGGTAAAGCAAAACGATTTACTAGTCTTCAAATGGTGATGAGAACTTACATATAACACTTAAAATACTCCCAGGCTTAAAAGTTATCCTTGCCTGGGTCATCCAGTGTCACTAAAAGCTTTCTAAGTGGATCTCTAACAACGACCTTTACTCCTCAGATAATAAGAATGTCTCTACTTCAGTTTTCTCTCTCACCCATAGATGGATAGAAGAAACAAAACTAGGTAAATTTAGACAAGTGATAAACAGAGGGTACAGACTTCTTAAATTGTTTTGTTTTTGAAGACTGTGGCCAGTGATATGTCTTGGAGTGAAGACAATGATTATTAAATCTCAGTTTGCCTTTTGGTTTAACTAACTGAGTCCTTGGGTGAAGTACTCGACCATTGTAAACCTCAGTTTACTCATTTCCATTAGGGGCATAATACTTGTTGTATTATATATAGTTAAATGAGATAGTGTGCATAACTCATTTAAGGAAATATATAAATGGATTGATGATTAGAAACTATTGTTTTTCTGAGCATAGAGTAATTTTATTTAAAAAAAAAAATCAGTACCCAAAGAACAACATCTTATTTGGTAGCTCTTGAAAGTAAGACAATGATTCAAATGTTTCTGCTGATCTAAGAATTTTCTTTTTTTCTGTATTCTTTTTCTTTATCTTTTTTTTCTTTTTTTGAGTAGGAGTCTCACTCTTCTGCCCAGGTTGGACTGCAGTGGCATGCTCATGGCCACCACAGCCTCAACCTGCTGGACCAAGGTGATCTTTCCTCCTTAACCTTCCAAGTAGCTGGAACTATAGGCGTTCGCTACCATGCCCAGCTAATTTTTTGATTTATTGTAGAGATGAGGTGTTGCCAAGTTGCCCAGGCTGGTCTCTAACCCCTGGATTCAGGAAATCCTCTTGCTTTGGCTTTCCAAAGTGCTGGGGTTACAGGGGTGAGCCATCACACCCGGCTTAAAAATTTTCTTATGCTTAAAGTTTACCCAAGTAGGGTAGAGTTGACAGGGGCCACTTGAAGGAACACAGTTCTACAATATCTTGTGCCACTTAAGCTCTGTAGATAAACTCTGAATATCATTCTGCAGAGTAACATATTACCCAGTTGGTAAATGTGTGAACATTATCTTTCTCTGCGTTTTTAGTAAAGCTTATTCTTTGTAACAAAATTTTTCACATCACACTGTCAAAAAGCCAAGTTGATGGTCATTATCAAAATTGAACAGCGTGTTTAACACCACATGACCGTACTCTCCTGCCAAATTTTCTACAAAATTAAAATTTAGAAGGATAATAATCCAGTGAATTTCTGTCACACCTGTGGTCAATTTTTATTAGACCAAGTTCATAATAATGCTGCTGTGAGTCAGTAATGACTCATCCTGTGTGTCTCAGGCTCAGGGACACACTGGAATTTGGTTATGATACTCATATGTACTCATAAATGGTCACGGGCTCATCAAAGATTAAATCATTAAATAAAAACTATGGCTGTGGTGACCAAACAGTCAAACGAAAATAATGCCAGGTGCAGTGGCTCATCCTTTATTCCCCGTGGTTTGGGAGGCTGGGGAGGGAGGATGAGGTAAAACCAGGAATTCAAGATCAGCCTAGACAATATAGTGAGACTCTGTCTCCACACACACACACAAAAGCCAGACAGGGTAGTGTGTACCTGTAGTTCTAGTTACTTGGGAGGATAGAAAGGGACAATAACTTGAACCCTGGAGTTTGAGGTTAGAGTGAGCTGTGATCATGCCTGTACTTCAACATGGGCAACAGAATGATACCATGTTTCTATAAAATAAAACTAATAATAATAAAAGACAACAACTCTACTTTTAAAGTTAAACCAGGAAGAATGACAAATTCAACTTTGCCTAAATTTCAAAGCCAATCTGTAAGTTATGTTTTTTATTTTCTATTTTTATTTCCTTTATTGTATTTTTATTTTTTCGAGTCAAGTCTCATTCCGTCACCCAGGCTGGAATGCGGTGGCATGACCATGGCTGACAACAGGTTCCGCATCCTGGGCTCAGGCAATCCTCCTGCCTCAGTCTCCGGAATAACTGGGACTCTGAATGTCCTCAACTATGCCCAGCTTTTTTTTTTTTTTTTGTAGAGACGAAATCTTACTATGTTTCCTCGTCTGTTCTCGAATCCCTGGGCTCAAGTGGTCCTTCTGTGTTGGCCTACAAAAGTGCTGAGATTACAGCCATGAACCACCTCATCTAGCCACAAATCATAAACTTTTTAAATACAAAGGTATTTTTTTAATTTTTGTGTTTTTATATTTCTGTAAAGAACTTTTATGTGTTCATTAACAAAGGTTGAGAAAAAGAAGGAATGAGAAAGTTGGTTTGCAAAAGAACCCGTTGACCTTATCATTGGTTGTTTTGTCTTTGGGTGATGATAACAAGCACTAGAAAATTTCTGATAGATATTATCTTTAGATTGCACTTGAGAAATTAGCACATAAACATAATGGAGAGCAGAAAAGTACCTGCCCCGTTAAAGAATAAACAACATGATATAATAACTTAGAGCTAGAAAGAATGTTAGGCAGTCTACTTCATACCCCATTTATCAACTGTAAAGATAGAGGCCTGTTTTATTTATTCATTCATTTTTGAGTTAAAGTCTCACTCTGTTGCCCAAGCTGGAGTGAAGTGGCACGCTCACGGCCACTATAGTCTTGACCTACAGAGCTCAGGCTGTCCTTCCTCCCCAGGCTTCCTAGGACCTGAAACTACAGGCATGCCCCCACCACACCTGGCTAATTTTCTGACTTATTGTAGTGATGTGGTCTCGCCAAGTTGCCCAGGCTGGCCTCGAATCCCTGGGCTCAGCAGTCCTCTCATCTCAGCAGCCCGGTATGTTGGGATTACAGGAGAGAGCCACTGCATTTCGCCAGAAGCCTTTTTTAAATGCAGAAGTTCAAGCAAGTTCTTACTGCAAACAATATTATCACATTTTTAGAGTCTGGATTCTAAAACATCTCTTGTCAGCTAAGTTGTTTTTGTTGTTATTTAGATTTTCTTTATTTATCTTTCACATTTGCCTCTTCAAAGAGAAAAGACAATGAGATGCTATTATAATATATTGGAAATATATACAATTTGTATTGCTCTGTCTTATTATTATCAGGAAAATGTCTTTCTGTTTCTAGTTTGGTCTCCTTTCATCATGCTTTAAGTAAAGTTTTCTTTTTATTTTTTTGAGTTGGGGTCTCACTCTGCCATCCAGGCTGGAGGGCAGTGGCATGCTCACAGTGACCCCAGCATTGACCTGCTGGGCTCCGAGGAACCTGCTGCCTCAACCTTCCAAGGAGCTGGAACTACAGCTACCATACCAGGCTAATCTTTTTTTTATTTGTTGTAGAGACAAAGTCTCGCCAAGTCGCCCGGTCACTCTTCAAGTGTGTCCATTCAACGAGACGCCATGATGTGTCTTGAATCTTGTGATTTGAATCTTGCAGTGCTCCAAACACCTGAGTGACTGAAATTTCATAGTCCCCATTTGGTGTCAAATCATCGTACATAATCACTGCAGAATTTTGTGAATGGCCTATAAAATTCAGGGCGAAGACCGACTATTTAGCTAATACCTCTTTGCCATGGTCATTTCCCACAAGCCACATTTTTTCTTGCCTTACACACAATCCACCAAATTCAAGAGAGAAATTCTTCACTCTGCTTTACTTAATCACTCTCTTCCCACACTGAGTATCCAGGTTAGGAGTGGTGGAGAAGGATGTTTACTCTGATAGGATGTTTACTCTAGGCCTTTCCACATGTGACAGCTAAGTGGCTAGAAAGACAGAAAAAAAGCAGTTGACTTTCTAGATCCATAGTCATCTTAGTGGCTTTCAACTGGGAACAATTTGCCCTTCGGGGGACATTTGGCAATGTCTGGTCTGAAGACTTTTTTTTTCGGTTGTGCAACTGGGGGAGAGGGATACTGCTGGTATGAATTAGGCGGATGCCAGAGATGCTGCTAAACACCCTAAAATGCACAATAAAACTCATCTAGAACAAAGAATTAACTGACCTAATATGTCATGACTGCTGAGATGGAGAAACCTTGTTATCACTTCAAACTTGAAACTTCTGTTTCACAAAAAATATTTAGTTCATTCAAGAAAGTGGATGGCAAAGGAATTATCCCCCAAGTCTCTTAAAATTTTTACCTTCTTATAATTTCTGTCATAGAGATAGAAAAATAAAAATTCTGGAGAGATTAAAGTATGTTCGATTATTATGAAAGTCTCTTAAAAGTTACTTTTCAAGGAAGCTATGTTTCTTGCATCAGGATCATGAGTGAGAAAATGTGAGTTCCCCTTTCTTCCACCCCAGAGTTAAAAGCAAATGGAGAAGGAAGCCAATGGAATGTCTGACACCGTAACTATCTGTGTGGGCAGCTTTGTTTTCTCCATTCTCCTGATGCCTCCAGAGCCCTTCTAGTCAGTCATCAAGATTTGAGTTAATGATGGGTCGAGATGCCCTCCAGCCAGCTTGACTGATGTCGCTTAAAAATTATCTCCCTATAACAGCTAGTGACATGGCTCTGGTGAGGCCATCACTGAATCCAATTAAAAATCTTATTTCTTCCATGCTGTGAGAGAAATCAGGAGACCAACCCTCTGTCCTGGTGTCGCTACACCACAGGCTTCTAGAAAGGTACATTTGACACGGTCTAGTCCTTGGGCAGGTTTGTAAGCAAAAACCTCCTAATCCCCCCAAAGACAGACATTGGTTATTCTGTTACCCCCAGATTCATGGGTAGGATTTAGTCCTCCTAACAGACAATAAAATAACAAGGCATAAAAATGAAGAAAAGTAGCAAAGCGATCCATGTTCTACTGGAGAGACATGGAGATTTTTTTTATTCTGCAAAAAGATATTTTCTGTGTTAGAAGGAAAAATGACTGCTGAAATAGGTCAGGCAGCAGTGAAGCTCTAAAGATTGCAGGTACGCCACAATTTGCAATAACATTTTTTTTTATTATTATTTTAAAAGTAACTTTTGAAGACGGGTCAAAGAAGAATTCGATGTGATAATATAATTAAAGACATTTTCAATAAGTCAGCACTTATATTTTAGTTTAGTTTTCCCCTTGGAATGAAAACTGTGTAGGCAATTAGTTTAAATTAGGCTACGTGGGGATATTATTTGTATAACAAAAATAAGTTTCTCTTTGTAATTAAATTTAATGGTGTTGCACTAGAGAGAAACTGAACACATTTCCAAGGCTGGCACTGCCCTAGTGAAGCCAGTGCTCTGAGATCCACTGACATAACAAGTCATTTTGCTAATTCCCTGACATGGCCTGCATTTTTAACATGCTAAGCAGATACTTGTAGCTGCTCAGAAATTTAAGCAAATCATTTTCTTCTCTGAGGCTCATCTAAGTTCCAGTGCTTCATAGATGGTTTTGAGGTCGCTAAAACCTTGTGTTTGTTTCAGTACTCCTGAAGAATGCAAGTGACAGTTTCTAATTATTATGTATCTGCATATGCACATGAAATTAAGGTTGAAACTTTGGGACTTTTCACCAACTTTAGGCACTTGTTTATGAAGTGATTATTCATCAACAGGGACCTTGGCCTATAACGAGAGAGGAGAGTCAGAAGCTAGTAAGGCAGACAGAGAGGGAGGATCTGGAGGAAAAAGCCTTTTTAAAAAAACTGGGTGAATTTTGAGTTAGGTCACATACTCGCTTGACTTTGTCTTATTATAATATCATTAACATAGTATTTGCATTGCAGTCCCCACCCCCCCACACACATACACTCCCCCTCTAGTGGGCTTTTCTGTGGTACTGATGGGTAATATTCAAGATGGAGTAACCTTGGTCAAGGGCCTTTATGCACAATAAAAATTGTATCTCAGGAAGTAAGGGCTGGATGAGATGTAAATGAGAGAAATTCCCCCAGAAAAGATAAGAAAAAAACCACAAACTCCTAGCACTGGTTACCCATTTCAGGTCTCCTCTCTTTTCCTGGAGAGTTTTATTGCTTAATAAATTCCTTCTTTCAGTCGTCCTTTTGGTGTCTGAGTTTCTTAATCTTCTTGGTCGTGGAAGAACCTGAGATTGCTGGTTTAAGCTGACAGTGGAGTTCAAAACTCCTGCAACAACATGTTTATACACATGCACACACACACGACACACATATTCACACAATGTACATGCTAGGTGTATGAGTAATTTTACAACTAGGATGTATGACTTTTATAATTAACAAGACAGAATAAAGGCAAAAACACTTGCTGTTTCTTATGATATATGCTTGGTTTACTTTTCCTAGATATTGTCCTTGGAGGTATATGGAGCTGATTTTCTAATATCAATTCCCTTTCTATTGACATGAAAAGAAACAAGTTATTTTACATTAACAAAGGTGAGATTCTGTGATAGTTTGACAGTTTTGGATTCCCATCTGTCTCTGTCATTCACTAGTTTCACATTTCAGGTAAGTTACTTAAACCCTTCAACTTGCAGCTCTGTCATTTATAAAGTGAAGAAAATAATATCCACACAATAGGGTTGTTTTAAAAATCAAATGAATACTGAATCAAACGATTATGAAAACTAGTAAGCATAAGCCTAACAGGCATCAGTTGATATTAATGGCTATAAGTAGTCTCTGTTTCCAAAGTTATTCATAAATAAATGGGGGGGTTGCTAGGTGGAAATAAAACAGCAAATGAGGCTGTACAAATGTATAAGTTCATAATGCTCTATCTACCACTCTGGACTCCAGTGTAATTAAAGTAAGGTTCATGAAACCATTCTCAGATAAAGTTGTTTTGTTTCGGCCTTTTCTTGTACTGTTCTCTGGGTCTGGGTTATCCTTTCCCAATTGTTACCTGGCAAAAGCTATTCATTCTACCCATTTACTAGGTACCCATTCCACACATCAGTTAAGATCATTTATTTTGTGAAGCTATATCCTATCTTTCCAGCCCCTCACTATACATGGTGATTTTCTTTCTTTTTTTTTTTGAGTCAGAATCTCACTCCGTCGCCCATGCTGGAGTTCAGTGGCACGCTCACGGCCACCACAGCCTTGACCTACTAGGCTCAGGTGAGGTGACCCTTCCACCTCAGCCTTCCAAGGAGCTGGCACCCCACACCCTGCTAATTTTTTGATTTATTATAGAGACGAGGTCTTGCCATATTGCTCAGGCTGGTCTTGAACCCCTGAGCTCAGGCAATTCTCTCTCCTCTGCCTCTCAAAGTGTTGAGATGACAGGCTTGAGCCACCACTCCTGGCACATGGTGATTTTCGTCATCAATATACTTTGTGTACCAATTGGTTAAAGCCTTTAGCACAGTTACCACTTCATTACTTACATGTCTACCTTCCATCATAGGTATGCCACATTGAAGGCCAAAGCTACTTTTTATTCATTTTTTTGTGTTCTTAGTGCATAGAAATTTCAGGTACACCAAAACATGAATGCATGCCTATGGATGAGCCAATGAACACATAAGTGAATGAAGGACTGTATTTTTCTAGCAGAATTTGTTTATTTTATTATAAACCGACAGTAACCATATTCCTCCATTCCTTCTAGTCCTCTTTCTGGAAACCATGTTAAAGTTATATTCTCACACCAGTTGTCTCTTATAATAGTTACCAGATATTTGACATTACTTTTTCCTGCAATTATTATTTTTTTTATTTCCCAGCAAGGCATTTTCTTTATTCATTAACAATTTAAGAAAAATATGTTTAAAAAACCAACTTGACACTGTATGCCTTCTTTCTGACCTGCTGTCCTTGTGTCTTCCATTCCCAAGCCATTTACTCTTGTCCAATCTTGTCCGATGGGTCTGCCCCTCCCACCATTTTATGAAAGCGACTCTACAGTTGTCACCTGTGATACCTAAGCTTCAAACCAGGGCTGTTTCCTTAGTCCTATTTTCATTTTTCTTTTCTTTTTTTTTTTAGGTGATCATAAACATGTACAATTTATTTACTTAGTAAATTAAGGTGTGAAATAGAATTTGGTACATATAGTTCTCTGAATATATCTTTTTTAAAATAAAATTTTTCTCTTCACTTACTGATGTCATAAACATCTTTCTGTTCTGTGTATGGAATTCTACCTTCTTTCATTGATTCATTTTTACTTTATTTTATTATAGAGATGTGGGGTACAAGTAACGCGTGCGCAGGTGAAATTTGGGCCTCCAACTGGTCCTCATAATATCCCCTGGTTTAGAATCTAGTACGCTTTGTGTTGTTACATGCTCCCACTTTCTTCCTACCTCCCCAGACAGTTTCCCATCACTGCAGAACCCTCCCTTGTGCTTTCATGATTATGATGTCCCATTTAAGAGTGAGAACATGTGGGGTTCAGTTCTTTGTTTCTGTGATAGATCGCTAAGGATGATTGTCTCTGATTCCTTCCAATTTGCTGAGAAGTCTATACTTTTGTCCTTTATGGCTGTCCTATTTTAATTTTATGTTGAGGCATATTTTTTCTTTGCTGATCTTTTAATTTTTTTTTTTTTTTTTGCCTTTTGTAATGGTCTAGCTATTATTTTTTCTCCTTATAAAAAGTGAAGCTTTGCAAAAATACTCTACAAATTACAAGATGATATTTTTTTAATTACAAAATTACTTTGCTTGGAACAAGACAAAAGGAGTTAGTTGTGTTGGTGGGTAGTGACGGGAAGAAGGAAATTCTGGGGTGGGTGCATTAATGGAAGACTGGAAACTTTCATATCTGAGGCAATGGGGGCAAATTTCAGATGCAAAGGCAGAATTTGAGAAGATTTTCTGGAAAGGTACGTTGGCACAAGTGGAAAATTTTGAGAGGAATTATAGGACATATATAACTAACATTTTCCACAACTTCATTTGTAATTTTTCTATGAGTTCTAATCTATTTTAAGCAAACCATATTATTTTTGCCTAAAATCTAGATACTCATGGAAAACTAAGTACTCAGTGATTAGTTTACAACACCAAGTCTGTCCACATGCTTACTTAGATTATACCATAATGAAGCCAACTCAACCTTCCAAATATGACAATTCTTTAATTTTTAACCACATTTTTTGTGATCTTTAATTTTGCCTTTTTAATAAATTTTAGTCAGTATAATTGCTTTTTAAGATATTCTAATTACCTCATATTTACATGACTATCAAGAGAATAATCTTTGTCTCTGAAAAAAATTGAAGAATAAAAATATACATAAAGGGGCTGATAAAAATATAAATGTGAAATTGCTCTTCTGATTAAACCAAGAAGCAGAGACAAAAAAGAATTGTTTCTTAAAAATTGTAATATTTACAAGTAAAGAATATCCAATTCAAGCACCGTAGAAATACATACTCTTAGAACTTTTTTTTAGTAGAAAATTAAAATAGAGAGAAAAACACACACATACACAGAAAATATGTGATTTAAGACAGATCTGAAGCAAAGCAGGGTTTGGGAAAGAACATATTAGGCCACCAGAATTTGAGAGTATCCTGACAGAGATATAAATCTGGAAAAGAGTGAAAAAAAGATCAACAAAGTCAATTTCTTCCAGTAGAGAGGGAGCAAACACAAAAAAAGAAAATAGAAAACTTCAGAGGTTTATGAGAAATGATGAGTATTCTCCAAATCAACCTTGAGCAAAAAAATGCAGTTTGAAAAAATATTTTAAATAGTGCTAAAGTGGGCTCTTGGAGAAGTTTGTTAGTGTTGTCAGATTACAAAAAGGCATGTATATGTAGAAATGCAAACCTATAGTTTGCTTCACAGAGTTCTATTTAAAAGATTTTGTGATTTTTATACAAATAATTGGTTTTCTCTTTTCTCTGCCTCTGTGAGAAAAGTCCCTGTGGGCTTCACCAAACACAGGTGTCTTTGAATTCAATTTTGCTTTAACTGGTGTAGAATATTTGGGTGTGGTCCTTTTTGAAGGCAGCTAAGATTTGCAGTGATTGAGAAATTCTCAGAAAGAATCTAACCCAGAATTTTTTACTTCCCCTGCTAAACCTCCGCCCCCCCAAAAAATTGAATAGTAAAAACGAAAACTTTAAAAAATATGGAATGCTTTAAATTCTAAGAGTTCATTATAACCTCAATAAGTTTGTTTAAATCTGGATAAAAGATACTTAGCCTTTCAAACTTTGGTGCATGTAATCTGCAAATCTAGCAGAGTTTAATTAGTTAGCGTAACATTTTGTATTCAGTACATAACTGTTGTGAGTTTATAATAGGGAGCAAGGACACAAAGTGACATTATAAAGAAAGTACCGCCGGGCTCGGTAGCTCAGCCTGTAATCCCACGCCTTTGGGAGGCTGAGGTGAGTGGATTGCCTGAGCCCGTGGGTTCGAGACCCGCCTGGGCAGCGAGACCTCATCTCTACAACAAATCAAAAAATCAGCCGGGCGTGGTAGTGCGTGCCTGTAATTCCAGCTACTTGGAAGGCTGAGGCGGAAGGATCGCCGGAGCCCAGCAGGTCGAGGCTGCAGTGGCTGGGAGCGGCCACTGCACTCCAGTCTGGGCGACAGAGTGAGACTCCGACTCAAAAAAAAAAAAAAAAAAAAAAAAACATAAAGTTTATACAAAAACAGCAAAAATGGAAAATGCTATTCTAATTTCATTCATGACACCAAAAATAGTAGTTAATTATCCCAGTGCCCTATATAAAAAATGTCTTCAAATCTTAATAAGAAAAAAAAAATTTTAAACTGTGTTATTTTATGTCAAACTCATTTACAGTGACTTACTGTTTGATAAAGGAATAACAACCAGGAATCAGAGCTCTTGCCATTTTTTTTTTCATAAAACAAATATGTCACATTAGTTTCCATCTTCAAAAAATAAAAAATTGAAGTCAATAAAACTGAAGCGAACTACTTGTGAAGCAACTTTGTTTCCTTGAGCAAACTAAGATTACTGAAATGTTGATATTTTATAATAATAATTTTTTTTATTGAGGCGTTAATGGAACATTCTTTTTTAAAGTCAATGTTGATACATGTAATAAAGAATCTATTAGACTCCAAGACTAGGGCAGAAATGTAGTGTCTTGATTAACAGGTAAGAGGTATTTAACTTTATAAAGACTTAAGTTTGTTTCTGGAAGTGATTCCATTTCAAAAGGTGATGCATTTCTTTCAATATGAGCTAAATCAAATCTATAATGAATTTTATGTTTTAGTGTGCGAAGATAAGACCTGGAACAATTTATCTTCAAGTGGACTTCAAAGACAGATCAGAGTTTCCAAAGAGGAGGGGGAAAAGTTGGCATCATGGACTTATGTACTAAGAGTAATAGGAAGGAAGTTAAACAACATGTTCCATTCCTTAGAGAAGATTCTATTTTTGGAAGCATCTTACATTTTTCTAGATGTTCCATTATATATTGCATTATTGACATGCCACACAACAATTTTAATAGTACTTTAAGATATTCAAATATTATTTGGAACCCATCAGTTATTTTGTTGATTTTCAGAATCTTTTAGGGCAGCAAATTCTAACCCTAAATTGAAATAAAATGAGTTGAATTTGAAGCAAAATGAGTAAGATGGTAAAATAAGAGGTTCTCAGCTTTACTATCTCTACACAAATTTCAACTAGCGACTATTCACAGATAATAACACTTTGGTAAGCACCCCTTACACTGAAATTAAACATGAGTCTCCTTTGTAGTTCACAGTACCAAATAAAAACCTCATGAAAAGTGCAGGAGAAATAGTTTCACTTTGTGTCACCCCTTCTCTTCCAAGTCTGCATAGTGCCACACAGAGTATTTTCCAGGAATCACAGTTTCTGCAAAGGGAAAGGAGAAGTAGAGGTGATTACCTAGCTTTCATAGCATTCTGAGATGCCTGGGAAGCCCACTTCCTTAAAGAAAAAACAAGGGGATATGGCATGGCTAGTCCACTGAGGTCAGGTAGAAAAAAGGAGAAAAGATGAAACCCAAAGCAACCAGGATGCAGATCCTGAGGATAGCTCTGTGTACCTACCAGGAGTGACACCTGATCAGAGGTACCAGCTAACAGCATAGACCACCCACAAAACTATTTTGGTTGCTTCCCAAAGACATGGGAAGTTTGACCTGGTTTGAATTCTTACACTGCTAGTTTTCAGGACCAGCCTCAGACTTTGCCCAGGGAGAAAAGAAACATCAGGAAAAAAAAAAAAAAGCAAGGGTCTAGTTGGCTATACCTTGACTATACCTGGGAGTTTAACATCATTCAGTATCGACTCAAAATCTACCTCAAGACCTCTCCCAGCAAGAGCTAACTACCACAGCAAATTATGGCAAAGAATAGAAGCTAGTTGTACCATATCCAGGAGTTTAAACAGTACCCAGCTCAACTTTAAAGCCCACTCCCTGCATTGGAAAAGAGGCAAACCTCAGTCATGCATTTCTACTGGACAAAGCAGCTGGTCCTGTTCATCCCAATCAGCAACTCCACCTTACTTTGGGATCTTTCCTGTAACCCCGTTCAACTGCTGAACTCAAATAGTGTTATCACCTGGCCAGGGAATACATTCTGGCCCAACCTGATCTGAGGTGATTTCAATGCCCATCTAGCAGTTCAGCATGACTGTAGAACCCAGCCAGTTTCTCTACCCAATTTCAGAACAAAGGCAACAGTCTAGTCATCTAGAGAACCTGAAAGGAAGCTCTGCCTTCCTAGGGTTGCAATCAGCTGGTCCATTTAGAATCACATGCTAGACTAAATAGTGATGGTCTATCAATAACAAAGAACACTTGTAAAGCATAAAATGTTGGCTTTTTCCTCATATGCACAGACACCAGTGCTAGAACACAAGAATTATAAAGAACTAAGGAAATATAACATGTCAAAAAGAAACCAGCAAAGCTGTACCAATTGACCTTAAAGAAATGGAGATTTATAAAATAACAGACTTCAGAATAATCATTGCATGTTTAGTGAACTATAAATATATACTAATAAGAAATGAAACAGAATTTGAAAAACAATGCATAAACAGAATGAGAAGTCTGTCAAAGAAATATAAGCAATTTTAAAAATAGAAATTTTAGAGATGAATGCACTGACAGAAGTGAAACATTTAATAGAAAGCTTCAATACATAACACTTGAAGTTATCCATTCACAGAAGAAAAATAATAAGAAATTAAAACGCCTGAAGAAAGACTATGGTAACATGGGAATTATGGAACACCATCAAGAGAATTAACTTACACACAATAGGAATTTAAGAAGGAAAAGAAAGAGAAAAAGAACCATCAAACATATTTGAAGAAATAATTGCTGAAAATGTTTCTGATCAAGAAAAAGTATAAATATTCAGGTATGTGAATCATAGGAATCTCCCATCAAATTCAACCTAAAGAGGAGTTCGCCAAGATACATAATAATCACATTATCAATAATCAAAAACAAAAAAATTGAAATTAGCAAGAGATAAGAAATACATCACATACAAATGTGTCCCAATGCAAGCTTCAATGGATATCTCTGCAGGAACTCTGAAGGCCAGGGGAGACTGGAATAATATATTCAAAACATTGAAAAATAAACTATCAACCAAGAATACTTTATTCAGCAGATCTATCTTTTTTAAATGAGAAAGAAATAGGCACTTTTCCAGATAAACAAAGGTTAAAGGACTTTATCATCTCTAGAGCTGCCTTCTATGAATTGCTAAATGGAATTCTTCAGATTATAATGCAAGGTTGCTAATTAATAGCATAAAAGTTACAGAAGGACAAAACTCAGAGATACAGGTAATACAGAGCCATATTCAGAATACAGATGGCCCCTGACTTATGATGGGTTTGCATCTTGATAAACCTATTATAAGTTGAAAAATTCATTTAATGCTTGCATTAAATGGTTCCTGACTTAACAACGGTTTAATTTATGATTTTTCAACTTTACAATGGTACAAAAGCCATGACCTCATCATAAGTAATAATGAGCTTCTTGACTTACGATGAGATCATGTCCCAATAAATTCATTGTAGTGTCAAAAAATTATAAATTAAACCATTGTTAAGTTGAGAATCATCTATTTTTAGTACTATAATGGTGATCTATAAAACAATTTTATCCTTAGCACAAGAATTAATAGAACTATTAATAACCATTATAGTTAAAAAAAATTGTCATTATATACTTTATAATAAAATGTAAATTTATCAAAAACCTAAAATGTTAGGGGGGTGAATTAGACCATAAAATTGTATGCAATTAAAGTTAAGTTGTTATAAACTTGAAAGAGATTGTTATGCAGAAGACACAATTTGTAAACTTCTTATAACCACAAAGCAAAAATTCATAGTAGAGACACAAAACAAAAATAGAAAATATTTAAAGCAAGCCACTTTAAAGAAAACCATCAAACCACAGAAGAAGAAAGCAAAAAAAGAAGAAAAGAAAATACACACACACACACACACACACACACACACACACACACATACACACACACACATACTCTCTCTCTCTCTCTCTCTCTCTCTCTCTCTCTCTCTCTCTCTCCCCCTCTCTCTCTCTCACACACACACATATACACACACACACACACACAGAGAGAGAAAACAATCAATAAAACATCAGCAATAAGTCTTTATCTATCAAGAATGCTTTGAATATAGATGTATTAATGTTTCCAGGTAAATACATAGACTAACTGAATATATATACTTAAAAAATAAGACCTAACTATATGTTGTCTATGAGTCACCTCAATTTTAATACATCTAGACTAAAAGTAAAAAAAAAAAGATGAAAAAATATACTTAATGCAAATTGAAACCAAAAGAGATTAGAATAGCTATCCTTACATCAGTCAGACAAAATAGACTTTAAATTTAAAACTGTAAAGAGAGAGACGTTATATCATGATAAAAGGGCTATGATTATGCCTCTGCACTCTGGTCTGGGTGACATTGTGAGACTCTGTCGCTGAAGGCACAGACAAACATACACACAAATTAGTAGCATTTCTAGATAGAAACAACAAACTATCCAGAAAAAAGTATAAAAACTCTCATTTGCAATAGCTAAATATATATCTACAAATATTATATATATACATATTTATAAATGCATATATAAATATTAAATTTATATATATATTTACATATATATATGTGTGTGTGTGTGTGTTTGTGTGTGTGTGTGTGTGTGTGTGTGTGTGTGTATAAATTTAACAAAGAAGGGAAAAGACCTGTGCAGTGAAAACCATAAAATAGTAATGAAACAAATTAAAGAAGACACCAGTAGATGGAAAGGTAACCAGTGTTCATGAATTGGAAAAATTAATATTGCTAAAATTTCCATGCCATCCAAAGTGATCTACAGATTTCATATCTCAAAAAATTACTCAACAGATTAAATATAGTAGGAATGTTCTGCAAAACAATAAAGGTTATATATGATAGGCTCACAGCCAATATAATACTCAATGGTGAAATTGGAAACACCTCTAAGATCCAGATTAAGAAAAGGATACTCAGTCTCACTATTTCTATTCTACATAGTATTAGAAGTCCTTGTCAGAGCAGTCAGGAAAAAGAAAGAAATAAAATGCATCTAAATAGTAAAGGAAAAATTTAAATCGTCACTATTTGCTGATGTCATTACATTATATATAGAAAACCCTAAAGACTTCACAAAAAAACTGTCAGAACTAATAAATAAATACAAGAATGGTGTAGGATGCCAAATCAACACTCAAAAATGAGGTCAGGCCCAGTGGCTCATGCCTGTAACCCAGCACTTTGGGAGGCTGAGGTGAGATCTCTTGAGGCCAGAAGTTTGAGACCAAACTGGGCAGTAGAGCAAGACTTTTTCTGTACAAAAAAAATGCAAAAGTCAGCCAGATGTGGTGGTGCACACCTTTAGTTCCAGCTTCTTGGAAGCCTGAGGCAGGAAGATTGCTTGAGCCCAGGAGTTGAAGCTACAGTGACCTACAATCTTGACTCTGTAATTTGGCCTGGGTGACAGAGTGAAACCCTGTCTGTAAAAAACACACAAACAGCTGGCCTTGGTGGCTCAGCCTGTAATCCCGAGCCTTTGGGAGGCTGAGGTGAGTGGATTGCCTAAGCCTGCGGGTTCGAGACCCGCCTGGGCAGCGAGACCTCATCTCTATAATAAATTAAAAAATCAGCCGGGCATGGTAGCGCGCGCCTGTAATTCCGGCTACTTGGAAGGCTGAGGTGGAAGGATCACCGGAGCCCGGCAGGCGAGGCTGCAGTGGCTGGGAGCGGCCACTGCACTCCAGTCTGGGCGACAGAGTGAGACTCCAACTCAAAAAAAAACCCAAAAAAACCAAACAAAAAACACACTCGCTTACATACAAACTAGTAGCATTTCTATATACTAACAACAAACTGTCTAGAAAAGAAACTTTTAAATGTCTCATTTGCAATAGCTAAAATCATGCATATACTTAGTAATAAATTTAATAAAGAAAAGGAAAGACCTAAACACCGAAAACTACAAAATATTAATAAAATAAATTAAAGAAGATACAAGTAAATGGAAAGCTATCCAGTGTTCATGAATTGGAAAAAGTAACATTGCTAAAATGTCTATATTACCCAGAGTGATCTACAAATTAATTTCAATACTTATTAAAATGACAATGCCGTTTTTCATAAAAATAGAAAAAATAATCTTAAAATTCATATGGAACTATAAAAAACTTAGAGTAGCCAAGGCAATCACGAACAGAAAGAACAAATTTGGAGGCATCACACTCCTAATTTCAAACTATACTACAAAGCAATAGTAATCAAAAGAGTATAATACTGACACAAAAATAGATTCATTTCCCAATGGAACAAAACAGAAAGCCCAGTAATAAACCCATACATGTGCAGTCAATTGATTTTTGACAAAGATGCTAAGTATATATAGGGAAAAGGACAGTTTCTTTAAACAACAGTGTTTAGAAAACTGAATATCCAGACATAGAATAATTAAATTAAACCCTTGTCTCATCCCATATACAAAAATCAATGTAAAAAGAATTAAAGACTTAAACATAAGATCTAAAACTGTGAATCTACCAAAATAACCATAGGAGAAAAACTGTATAACATTGATCTGGGCAATTAATTTTTGGGGGGAGCCAGGATTTGACCCCCAAATCAAAACCAAAACTTGGTAAATAGGATTACATCAAAATAAGAAGCTTCTGCACAACAATGGAAACAATTAACAGAGTTTAAAGATAACCCACAGATTGGGAGAAAATATCTGCCATCTATAAATATGATAAAATATTAACATTCAAAATATAGAAGGAACTCAAATGACTCTATAGAAAGAAAACAAATAATCTAATTATGAAATAGGCAAGGGATTTGAAAAGACATTTCTCAAAAGTACACTTACATTTAGCCAACTGTTCTACGAATTCATGCTCAACATCACTAATCATTAGGGATATGCAAATTAAAACCACAATGAAATACTAAATCACACCTGTCAGAATGGCTATTATCAAAAATGTAGAAAATGTAGAGAAAAGGAAATGCTTGCAACCCTGTTGATGGGAAAGTAAATTAGTATAGCTTTTATGGAAAACTTTATGGAGGTTCCCCAACAAAGTAAAAATAGAATTATCCTATAATACAGCAGCTCCACTTCTGGGTATTTACCCAAAAGGTTTGGAATCAGTATGTTGAAGAGATGCTTGGACGCCCATGCTCACAGCAGTGATATTCTCAATAGCCAAGTTATGGAATCAACCTGACTGTCCATCAACAGATGAATAGTTAAAGAAAATGTGATACAAACACACGGTGGAATGCATTCTAGTCTTTAAGAAAATAAATTTTGTCATTTGCAATAAAATAAATGGAATTGGAGAACATTATGCTAAGTGTAATAAGCCAGGCATAGTGAGAAAAATACCATATGTTCTTACTTGTATGTGGAATATAAAACAATTGCACTCAAAGAAGCAGAGAATGGAATGGTGGTTACCAGTGGCTGGAAGTTGAGAGAAGTTGAGGTAATGAAGAGATGATTGTTAAAGGATACAAAACCTTATTCAGGCAGGAGGAAGTTTTTCTGTTTGCTTTTTCACTTTGACATCCATTGCAGAGTGTGGTAATATAGTAAATGATAATGTACTGTACATTTCAAAATCACTGAGTAAATTTCAAAAGTTCTCATCACAAAAGGTAAGTTTTTGAAATGATAAATATGTTAATTATCTTGCTTTAATTATCCACATTGTACTCATAATTTATAACATCACTTTATAGTACATACATATATTCAGCTATACTTTTTCCATTTACATTTTTAAAAAATTAACATTTTAAAAATAAAAATATATAAAGATTTTAAAATAAATTAGTGGTACAAAACTTCTGAGTAGAATAAACCGTCAAGCTAATAAAAATAATTTTTAAAAATCAGGATGGCGATGTCCTAAATTGGACACTTTTATGTTCAGCTGCACGACATTACATTAATCTTATAACTTCAGTAGCATTTGGCTTTTCTCAATCAAATCAACTGTAATTCCTCGTAACAATTTCAAGTCTAGGCCTGTTTGCTTGATAAAATGTAGCTCTTTTCCATTACCTAGGACTTAGTTTTATCAATAAACAATTTGTAACTTCAGTTTAACATTTGTAGTTTGCTCTGAAATAATCCTAACTTTTCAGTTGGGTTATTTTCCCCAGTGTAAAGAAAATAAGCCCTGGCATCTATAATTCCTGGAATGCTTTCCTTTGTTGTTCTGGTGATCAGAAATATCTTTTCTTATCCTCTTGGCATTTTATTGTGTGTGAAGAAAATAAAACATGGTGAAAATTTAATAGAAATAAAATATCACATTATTTATTTGAGAACCTCTTTACATGATGCAATGAAGTAAATTTTATTTTGATTGACAGTGATTAAAAAACAGCCTTTAAAATATGCTCCAGATTTTTTTTTTAATGAGAAAGCAGGATTTATTAAGAGGACAGAAAAACTCCCACAGCAGGAAGGGACCCGAAGAGGTTGCCCTATGCTCCAGATTTTAATGCAACTAGGGTGAGGTATTGGTCAAAAATGTGAAATCTGGAAAAGATGAACACTGAATTGAAGGCTAGTGGGTTTTTCCCTAATAAATGAGGATCAGTCTGTGGACTGTCTCCCTACTCTCTAGATGGTTTATTTTACTTTGCAGAAGCTTTTCAGTTTGATGAGAACCCACTTCTTTACTTTATCTCTTACGGCATGGGCATTAGGGGTTTTGATGGTTGCCAACTCCAATTTCCATAAGGATATCTCCTGCATTTTCTAAGGTTTTTATAGTTTGAGGTTTTACTTTTAGGTCTTTGATCCATTTAGAGTTAATTTTTGTGTATGATGATAGGTAGGGGTCCTGTTTCAATCTTCTGTATGTGATTAGCCAGTTTTCCCACCACCATTTACTGAATAAGTTCTCTTCTCCCCAGTGGTTGTTGGTGGAGGTTTTGTTGAAGATGAGTTGGTTGAGAAATTGAAGTTTTACTACCAGAATCTCTCTCCTGTTTCACTAGTCTATATGCCTGTTCTTGTGCCAATACCAGGCTGTTTTGATTATTGTAGCCTTATAGTAAAGTTTAAAGTCTGGAGGTGTGATACCTCCTGGTTTGTTTCTTTTGCTGAGGATTGTTTTGACTATTTGTGGTCATTTATGTTTCCATATGAATTTCTGTATTGTGATTTCCAGGTCAGAGAAGAATGATGCTGGTAATTTTAATGGGTATTGCATTAAATCTGTAGGTTGCCGTGGACAAGATGGACATTTTATCAATGTTGATTATTCCAATCCATGAGCATGAACTATTTTTCCATTTGTGTCATGTTTGATTTCTTTGAGCAGTGTTCTGTAGTTTTCATTCTAAAGGCCTTTCACTTCTCTGGTTAGGAAGATGCTGAGGCATTTCATTTTTTTTGGTTGCTATTGTGAATAGGATTGTGCCCTTTTAAAGGAGCAAAGACACCTAGAACTCTGTATTTCATATCAACTAACAAGTAACCAACTCCATATGGTTATTGTGCAAAGTCAAATTTCAAAGTAAATTAACTGAACGTGTAAAGGTCCCTGCAATCTTGAGAAAATAAGATTCTTTTATAAATTTTCCCACAGTTCTAATTCTCACAGGTCTATCATTTTCTCTAAATGCCTTATTGTGTTATGCAATGAAGCACACTAATCATATGTTGGTTGGTATTGTTTATCTTTGTTCCATACTATAAGAAATTTTAGCTTAGAGTCAATGATCTACTACTTTTATTTATTTTTTAAGAGACTTGTTCCTGTTCTGTCACCCATAGTTCACTGTAGCCTTGAAATCCTGAGCTCAAGGAATTCTTCTGCTTCAGTCTCCCAAATAAGTGGGACTGCAGACACAAGCCACCCTGTCTGGTCATGGGTCTACATTTTATAAGGTTTCTGAATCAAAAATGCTGAAGGCTTATTTCATGAAGAAAACAATTTATACATAATGGAATTTAATACTATTATAGTAGCACCCTGTTTAACTAGAAATTGTTCTGATTGATTGCACTTTTTTAAATAATTACATTTCACAAGTGAATTCTACACCTTTAAAATGTTTTCAAAATTATTTTCCCTCACAAATGCATTAGTTCATTTACTGCTTTATTAAGTAAAATATAGGTGAAGATAATGAAACTCTCTGATAATTGAGTATCTGATAGGGGCTGGAAGGGATGGATCACATTCTGAAACTAAATTCACAGCATTATTTTTTCCTGGAAAGGAGTATGTAAAGATTAACAAATTTTATCTACTCCAAGATTGAACCAGGGAGATTAAAGTTTTCATGAAATACTCATACACACACACACACACACACACACACACACACACACATTTTCCTACATTTTATGACAGTCTTTTAAAGTTTAAGACAAGACAATTTTCACTAGCTGAGGATTCGGTTGAATTGAATTCTGTTGGTAGAGACCTCGCATGCTGAAAAAAAGAAGTTATTTTCAGACTTGAATTTTTAAAAATGTTCCCAATTTCCCAGGGTAATAAAAAGCCTTGAGACTGTCAAACATCTTTACGCAGCCAAAGGGGAGAAAATGCAGTAGAATGACTTGGTAGAGAATTTATATGGATTCCAGTGAAAAAGAGGAGGTTGTAGGTAGGAGAAAGAGAAAGGATGACTGATGGAGAAAGATTCAAGAAGATGAGAAGGGGGAGATTCCCATGAAAATGAACATGAATTAGCCTTTGGAATAAGAAATGCCAAGTTGTCCTTAGAGACAGCTCAGCACAGAAATTAGAGTGAACACTAGTGTCTGACCATTCTTTATTTTAATGATTCCTGCCCTTTCCAGAACTACTAAGAAAATTCTTATCAGTAAGAGGTGCAAGGATTGGAAAAACTACCAAAAAATTGAAACCATGGAGATATTTAAAAAACAAATGAAACTGAGATTTTGTAAGTTAAGATTTATACTTAATTTTAAGACTTATTTTGTGAATTAAAACTAATTTTTTAGCGAAATTATCTCCTCCTTTATAAAAGAATCCTTTCTAGCTTTCTAAAAACTGTTGGCCAAAAAAACAAATTACTTTATGTACATTGCAAGAGGTATTTAATTATGATGCTTTAATATAAAATGGACCACTGCGGAATCTGGCATAATTTGATTACCAGATTGAGTAGATCTTAATATAACATATTGTAGGAGGAGATGCATGCCCTTGACTACTAGCAACAAGGCAAAAATAATTTATGTGAAAAACTGAAAAGAAATTCTAGTTCATTTGGCATTTTTATTTCTGAAGTTTGAAACCTTTCTATTTTCTATATAACTCTTATGACATTATGGGATGATTAAAAAGTCGTTAGCATTTTCACTTTGGGTATCAGTTGTGGAATTGCCCATATTTTCAGCATATTTTGATCTATATAATATCTAAAAGGGGATGATGATATTGTTTGAAAGCAGACACAGAACTCAGCATAAAGGGTTTAGAAGGCAGGATAAATTGGAATAAAAAACAATAAAGAAGGAAGGCCAGTGTCAACAGGTGGGAAAGAACATAGTTGAAAGGAATCATGCCCCCAAAGTAGAAAATGTTGGTGATACAAATGATAGCACTAATAGAAAAAAAAAGGTACAAAATTTCAGAAATATCAAGAGGGTTTTAGATATCACTTTGCAAAAAGTTCCAGTGTTTCTAAAGATCTTCACGGATCTTAAAAAAAACTGACAGAAAGTTTTCCATTATGAATTAATGTCAAGTGAAGTTTTCTAGACAAAGTTAACCAGTTTTTTGTTTATTTGTTTACTGCAAGGCTTGTAAGAGATTTTAGTATATAAATAGGCTCCAGGACTTTTAAAAACATATTTTTCACACTAACTAGAACCCTATGTCCCCTTCTTATTTTTCTGTTATAATGACACATTAACATTTTAGAAGACTCCT
This sequence comes from Carlito syrichta, assembly GCF_000164805.1. NCBI lineage: Eukaryota > Metazoa > Chordata > Mammalia > Primates > Tarsiidae > Carlito > Carlito syrichta. The sequence continues at coordinate 589,531 of NW_007255413.1, forward strand.
TTATTCATGATGTATTTGGCACACATCGATTATTTTATGGGATCTTGGAGGAATGAGTTTTCTAAAATCACACAAATAGTTAATGGCAGTGACAGAGAGGCAAATAATATCAATATTATTAGATACAACTTCTATATGGCATGTATTCTTTATTTATCTTATCTAGTCTTTAGGACAACTCTAAATGATAAGTATTATTATCGCCATTCTAGATTAAGAAGGAAGTCCCAAGAAGAAAAATTAATTACTTACCAGACTACTAAGTAGAATAGCCTTGATTCTGGTTACAGAGCTGATAAAATAATCTTAACAAATTTTTAATTCAGTTCTTAATTTAAAAGGTATATTTGCATAAGACACTTAATAATGTCTACAGAAAAGAAATACTAATAGTTAATACTTGTATAATATTATTTATCAGGTTATATCCCAATCATCATCATCTATGTATATCTATCTATATATTTATGCAAAATTTATTACAATATTATATACATAATATTAACACATTTCACACACAAGCAACACAATAAAGTAAATATTACAGAAGAGAGGTCAAGTAACTTGTCCAAGGTCCACAGCTCATAAACATGGATCTGTTATTTGAAGCCAGGTTTTTTGTTTAAAATTCCAAATACATACTATGTCCTAGGAAAATAGTGACCAAAAAAATATAAAGAAACTTGAAAAATGAGTCAAGTTATATATTGAATGAAATAACCAAAATAATTTCCCAAAATTTTTTAGGGCAGCTACTAGGCATTTTTCAAAATGCTGGAGATATAGTGGTGAACTAGACCAAGTTATTTTTTCTCCCAAAGTTTATATTTTTATGAGGCAGTCGGTAAAGTGAAAAGTGTACATATAAACTCCCTCATGAAAATGTTACATATATATATATATAGAGAGAGAGAGAGAGAGAGATCGATATATATATATATATATATATATAAGAGAGAGAGAGAGAGAGAGAGAGAGAGAGAGAGAGAGAGAGAAAGAGAGAGAGACAGAAAGCGAGAAAGAGAGATTGTAATTAGGACTTAAAATAAGGTACATAGAATCAAAAAGGTGTGTCACTGTGGTGTTGGTCATTCCCAAACTTATGAGGGTGGGTAGGTGTGAAGTATCTTTGCTGATGAAGTATCTTGGGAGCTCAGACCTGAATGGTGAGAAGGAACTCTCCAGGTAAAGGTCTGGAGGAGGAAGTGCAGAAAATCGACTTCAGTAAAACCCTGCAGCAAACGACCTCAGCTTATAACAGACCAACAAGCTGGCCATTAAACTATGGTGAGGACCTGAGATCTTTTTCTAAATGAAACAAGAAAGCTTTTCTGTGTTTTAAGAAAGAAAAATAATAGCTTATGTGCCCTGTTCAAATCCATTGTATCTGACCACTTAAATATTCCTCAGCTTACATCCCACTGTGGGGTGTGTGTGTGTGTGTGTGTGTGTGTGTGTGTGTGTGTGTGAGTGTGTGTGTGTGTGTGTGTGTGTGTGTGTGTGTGTGTGTGTGTGTATCTTTGCCTGGGACTTTCTCTGAAACTTTGGAAGGCTAGTTTGCCCTCACACAAGTAGACAAAAGTACTGGCAATTCACACTCCTGAGGCAGCCCTCAGGCAACGACTGCTGTATATAAATACCTCTGCTCCCTCACCCTTCTGGTGGGATAACGCCAAGGAGTCATTATTCAGTCTCTTTGGAGGTATTGAATTTTAATAATCAAAGTAGCTGGCTTGATCACACATCCTTTATTGGCTGACTTCCTTTTTTTCCTCCACATCTCCTCCATAAGCTTTGCTTCCAAAAGAAAATTCTCACACATGAGTTTTTGTCTAGGGCCTGCTTGTGATGGAAACAAAAGGAATGCAACTTGCACTCTTTATTCCTAAAATGATCACTTTGGCTGCCATGGGAAAAATGGAATGAAACTAAGGAAACTAAATAATAAACCACTTCAATGTGAAAGATGGTAGTTTATTTACACGGTCTGACAACTAAGTTAGCAAATTCTTCCTAGAAAATGTGCTACCTATCTCATTGCTGAATACCACTACGGTTGTCTTTGAATTTCTCCCCTTGGGAAGCTCTGTGCACCAATTCCACCCATTGAAGCAATTCTGGAACTCTTTTTCTGGAATGGCCATCAGAGCCATTATCATATTACCCTTGATACCCTGAATGTAGACAAAATGTCTTACTTTCTCTTTTTTCTTTATATTTAGGTAAAGAAAAAAGTCATTGGGAGCCAGATCAGGTGGGTAGAGAGGGTGTTCCAATACAGTGATTTGTTTACAATCGAAAGTATCCCTCACAGACAATGCTGTGTGAGCTGGTGTCTTATTGTGATGCAAGAGTTCCTTTAGGAACATTTTTGCACACACCTTTCTCATGCCAGGATTTTCAGTTAGGATTTTCCTGTTTCTCTCTATTGATATGCTATGCTTCTCACAGTAGGCCCATGATTTTGACGCACAATTCAATAACGTTTTGCAATGTTTCCATCAGTTCTGCTCATTCCTGGTCATCTTGACCCCTCCATCAGTGATGCTTTTTCTCCCCTTAGAAAAGTGTTTAATCCATTTGCACATTGCCGTTTTCTCCATGGCATTGTCCCCATAAACTTGGACTAACACATTCCTGACTTCACTTCCACTCTTGCCAAATTTAGCAAGAAATTTAACGTTTGTCCCTTGCTCTAATTCAAGTGCTAGCATCCTCACGACAGCACACAAAACTATACCACAACCATAATGAGCTTTGCTTAGCAAGATACCACCACACATGGACATGAGCACAGCTGCAAGACATTGATACACCAAGGATATGAAACCTTACTGAATTATCTGTACAGGGCTGCCAATGTAAGTGCATGTTGGCAAGTTTGCAAGCATAATTGTCTGACCTTGTAATTAAAAAGTAGAGATAGAGGTGAGTGGATATATTCGGAATATATTTTGGGGGAAGGGTTGATAGAAATTGCTGCTAAAATCATGTGCACAGGATGATGGGTTGCATATGCGATGGTGGTCTCACAATATTTTAATGTAGCTGTGCCACTAAATGATGCTGTAGCTGTCTTCATGTCCCAGCAGCAATGTGTCACTCCCATGTTTCTTGGTATAGACAAATCTACTTCAGTGACTACTGGTTGGGTAAAAGTATAGCACACACTGTTATGCACAGTATATAGTACCCGAGAATGGTAATAAACAACTATGTTACTGTTTAGGTATTGATTATACTATATTTTAATATTTTTGATATTCTTTTAGAATGTACTCCTTCTACTTTCATGGTCTAACAGTTAGTTCTCAAACTTGCCACCATGTGCTGATATTGGCAGTACTGTACAGACAACTTAGTAAGGTTTCATAACCTGGGTATATTGATGTCTCACAGCAGTGTTCATGTCAACATGTAGTAGTGTCTTGCTGAGCAGCATTTATTATGGTTATGGCGTGTTTTGTGTGCTGTGGTGAGAATGTCGGAGCTTAGATTAGAGTGATTAACAAACATTACATTTCTTGTTAAACTTGGCAAGAGTGGAAGCAAAATCAGACACATGTTAGTCCAAGTTTATGGGGCTACTTCCATGAAGAAAATGGCAGTGTACAAGTGGATTAAACATTTTTCTGAGAGGAGAGAAAGCATCACCGGGAAGCGAGGTCAGGACAACCAGTCATGAGCAGAACTGACAAAAATACTGCAAAAATTCATCAAAATTTGTGTCAAAATTGTAGGCTTGCCATGAGAAGCATAGCAGACCAGATAAACATCAATAGAGAACGAGTTAGAAAAATCTTAACTGGAAATCTTGGCATGAGAAAGGTGCATGCAAAAATGGTCCCACTGGTGCAACATGACAATATACCAGATCACATAGCAATGTCTGTGAGGGAGTTTTTAGCCAATAAACAAATAACTGTATTGGAAAACCCTCACTATTCATCCGATCTGGCCCCCAGTGACTTTTTCTTTACTCAAAGACAGAGGAAATATGGAAAGGAAGACATTTAGATGACATTCAGGACATCAAGGGTAATATGATGAGAGTTCTGATGGCCATTCCAGGAAAAGAGTTCCAAAATTTCTTTGATGGGCAGACTAGGCACTGACATCAGTGCCTAGCTTCCCAAGGGGAGTTCTTTGAAAGTGACCATAATGATATCCAGCAACGAAATATGTAGCACTTTTTCTAGGATGAGTTCACAAATTTAATTGTCAGACTTTGTATATTAAAAAAGTTAAATGTAAGACAGCCCCAGGCAGTTATTTCAGGATGGTTTCCAGAAGAAGGTGCCATTATCATGGGAGATGACGTCTCCGTGTGACCACTTCCGAGGACCGTCTAGTGGGACAAGATGTGGAGGGAGAAAACAGTGGTATTGATCATCTTGACCCTGTGTAGGCCTAGGCCAATGTGTGTGTTTGAGTCTTAGTTTTTAACAACAACAACAAAAAAAAAACCAGTTTAAAAAATAAAAGGAATAAAAATAAAAAATAATTTCAAAACAGAAAAAAATCTTACAGAATAAGAATTAAAAAAGAGAATATTTTTGTAAAGTTGTACAGAGTTTTTGTGTTTCAAGCTAAGTGGCATAATTATAATTATAATTAATGTTTACCCATTGCTCTAATTCAAGCTCTGACACTCTCACGACAGCACACAAAATCACACAACAACAATAGTGAGCACCACTCAGCAAGACACCACCACACGTGGATATGAACACAGCTGCGAGACACTGATATACCAAGGATATGAAACCTTACTGAGTTGTCTGTACAGTGCTTATAATTATACCACTTAGCTTAAAACACAGAATGCTAAATAAAAGCTTATAAAGTAAAAATGTTCCAGTTAACCAATTTTTTAAAAAATTTAGTGCAGCCTAAGAGTACAGTGTCTATAAAGTCAACAGTTTTATACAGTAATGCTCTAGACTTTCACATTCACTCACTGATTCACCCAGTCCCATGAACTCCATTCATGCTAAGTGCCCTATACAGGTATACTGTTTGTTTTCTTTAACACTGTGTTTTTACCATACTGTTTTTTATGTTTAGATATACAAATATTTGCCATTGTGCTATTATTGCCTACAGTATTGAGTATAGTAACATGTTGTACAGGCTAGTATCACAGGAGCAATAATAGGCTATACCATTTAACCTACTTATGCAGTAGACGATACCATTTAGGTTCAAATGACAACAAAATCACCTAATGATTCATTTCTCAGTCTGTTTCCCTGTGATTAAGCAACACATGACTGTATTTTTCACATAAGTGGTGGAAGAAAAGTTTGGAAAATCACTCCTAGGTTTTTGGTTTGAGCAACACTATTGATGGTGATACCATATACTCAAAAAAGAGATTTGGAGGCTAGACAGTCAAGGAGAATAGCCTAATGTTCAATTTGGGAAATGTTACTTTTGAGTGAACTGTTTGGCATCCTAACTGTGATGTCAAGTATGTGACTGGATCTTTGTGTTTGCTGTTGCTGGAGAGGAGAAGAGATTAAGCTGGAAACGTTGTTTTTAGAAGTCATCAGGTCTATCATTTAACTCCATAGAACTGGTGAGATCAGCTAGAAAGATGATAACTAGTGGCTTTCGAGAAAAGTATGCAATATTCCCCCAAAAGGAGCTGACAAAGAAGAATGTAATAGCCTCCAAGGAGTTGAGGGAAGAACCTGCAAAACAGTTTGGACAAAACGATCCAAGAAGACAGGAAGAGATGGTGATGTCATATGGTGCTGACAATTTAAAGAACACAAATCAGAAAATTGACATTTGAATTTTTAAGACAGAAACCTTTGGTGACTTGACGAGTGTCATTTTGGTAAGCTAATGGAAACAAAATCTGAAAAAAGAGATTAGAAGTGAAAATATTAATTAATAAATTATAGATAATAAATTACAGATAATTACTGAAAAATGTGTTAGTTCCTGGACACAAAATCTGCACCCCAGTTCACCTCCCTGTTCCTATTGATATTAAAACTTGCTTGTATACCAATAAAATAGACCCATCAGGAGCAAATACTTTAATAATTTTTCAGTGGTTTGCTTAGCACATGAATATAAACTTAGAAAATGACTAATGAACTTCTACCATTCAAGAATAATAAATTATGACTAAAGTTAAACATGAATTCTATTTTATTTGAAAATTCTATCAGCCAAATTTCAAGAATTTGAAAATGCAGCATAAAATAATTATTTCTTAAATATTTCTATTATTTGTAAGTAGCTAACTTTCTACCTGGTTACTATAGTGTTTATTGCAGTATAAATGGACATTCACTTTCAAATGACATATGTAAGAATATCATTCACATTTTTCGGCAAAGTCAAATACTTTAATTTAGAAAAAAATGTTATTTCAAGGCTAGGTGCAATGGTTCACACCTATAATCCTGGTACATTGGGAGACTGAAGTGGGAAAGTTGCTTGAGGCCAAGAGTTCGAGAACAGCCTGGGCAACATAGTGAGACTCCTACCTTGATATAAATAAAAAAGAAAGAAAAAATGCTATTCCAGTAACATGCTTTTAAAAATAATTTTATGCATAAGATTTGTAGCTTAAAAACCCTTTAAAATCTTTTGTCTTCACCTATCATAAATAGTTGACAGCTTATAAAAATCATGTCAACACATTTTTGTTTAAATTTTCAGCCTCCATAAATGCAAAACAAAAAAGGATTGTCTTTTTAGAGCATTCCTGTAAAGTCTATTGTTTTGAAATTTGATTAGTGTGAACAATACATGTTTTGAGTACCTCAATTTTTCTCTAACACTCTACTCTTTTGTTCGTGTTCCTTATACAATTATAGGACCTGTCTAAGATGATTTTTCATGGATACTGTGCTGCTGTGCACAATTTTATAGTTTTTCTTACTTATGAAGTGAAATGTTGAGGTGACAATATCGGTATTTTGATTTCATTTCACCCTCAGAAGCCCTAAACAAAATTCCAAACAGTACTTTTTAATGTAAAAAAATGCATGCTCATGCTAAATATCTAACCATCAGATAACTTTTAAATTTTATTTTGTTTAATATTGTAGATGCATGTATATTAAATGACTCTATAAGATTAAGATAATGACACAATTTTCATTATTTTTTCTTCATCTGTTATTTAAGTTTTATAAAGATATTTTGATTCAAAAGTGCTCCTGTTTACTATTTATATTAACTCATGATCTCTTTCTTTATGTAACTACTTAAGAGTTCTTAATAGTTTCATTTATATGTGAAAAAAGTATATCTGTATTACTAATTGCATTTATATATTTAATTTGAAAATTACTTGCATATTTTTAGTTCTACATCAGCTCTTACCATTAAAAAAGACTCATTGATCACCTACTATGTGCGAGGCATACTTTCCAGTCATGTGACTGCCCAATAATAAACTCAAGATATTTTTCCTTTTTAACACAAAATACTACATATTGTGGCTCTGAGGACTTTTAAGGGATTTCACTTCTCATTTTACTTTGCAGATTTTTTTTGTTACGTCAGAGTCTCACTCTGTCACCCAAGTTGGAGCGCAGTGGCACGTTCATGGCCACCGCAACCTCGACCAGCTGGGCTACGGCAACCCCTCTGCCTCAGCCTTCCAAGTAGCTGGAACTACAGGTGCACACCACTACACCCAGCTAATTTTTTGATTTATTGTAGAGATGAGGTCTCACCAAGTTGCCTAGGCTGTTCTCGAACCTGCGGACTCAGGCAATCCCCTCATCTCGACCTCCCAAAGTTCTGGGATGATAGACTTGAGCCATGTCGATTTATTTTTTTTAAGGAAAAGGTAACAATAAAAATTGTAATATGCACAAGCAAATTTATACAATTCAGACGAAAGACTGAACATAATAGTTCAACAGCTTCTTCAACATATTGATTCATCAGTCTTCCATGCACAGGCAAGGGGCCAGAAATAAGGGAAGGTGGCTACATTTTTCTTTTAAAATATTTGAACACACACACACACACACACACACACACACATACACACACACTCTCACATTGGCTGAACATTGTCCCTTAAAAGACTTCAGCTCTTTATTCCCTGGAACTTGTTAACATGATCCCATGTGAAAAAAGGATCTTTGCAGATATGATTAAGTTAAGGGTCTTTATTTTTTTAATTTTTTTATTTTTTTTGAGCTGGAGCTCACTCTGTCGCCCAGACTGGAGTGCAGTGGCCGCTCCCGGCCCCCACAGCCTTGACCTGCTGGGCTCCGGGGATCCTTCCGCCTCAGCCTTCCAGTAGCCGGAATTACAGGCATGGGCTACCACACCCGGCTGATTTTTTGATTTATTGTAGAGATGAGGTCGCGCGGCCCAGGCGGGTCTCGAACCCGCGGGCTCAGGCAATCCACTCACCTCAGCCTCCCAAAGGCAGGGGATTACAGGCTGAGCCACTGAGCCCGGCTCAGAAATGTTTTTATGTCCAACAGGTATTATGCACCAAAAGCCGATGAGAATTCATTGATGAATTTGACCCTGCCTCTTACTGAATCAACACGTCTTCCCTGGTGTGTGTGGGATACTCTTCTGCCATTGTAGTAAGATGACAATCTCTTTGAACACTTTAAGTAAACCCCTTTCAGGGACTCTTCCAATGGTCCTACCATATGCAAGGTCCTACAGTTAAGGTCACAAACCATCCTAGAAAAAAATGCTCTGAACCTCCTTGCTGAATATTACTACAAGAATGCACAAGAATTGACAATTAAGTTCCCAAACTCTTCCTAGAATAAGTGCTCCATGAGTATCACCTGGTCACCTTTGAAGTACTCCCCTTGAGAAGTTACACACTGATACCAGTGTCTAGCCCACCTGTCAAAGCAATTTTAGAACTCTTTTTCTGGAATGAGTATCAGGGTTGTCATTATTTGTTACAGTCTGACAATTAAGTTCATAAACTTGTCACCGCGTCCTTAAGTTGGCAGCACTGTATGAATAAATGGATTGGAACACCCTCCCTACTCACCTGATCTGGCTGCCAATGACTTTTTTCTTTACCCAAATATGAAGGAAATATTGAAAGGAAGACATTCTGATGACCTTTAGGACACCAAGGGTAATATGACTACAGCTCTGATGGTCATCCCAGAAAAAGAGTTCCAAACTTGCTTTGATGGGTGGACTAGATGTTGGCATCGGTACACAGCTTCCCAAGGGGAGTGTTTCAAAGGTGACCAGGTGATACTCAGCAATGAGGCATGGAGCACTTTTTCTGTGAAGAGTTTATGGACTTAATTGTCAGTTCTTGTACATCCTCATGGCTCTCTTATATATAAATATCTCCATCTTAGTAAAAACTTCTTAATCATCTTTTTTTTGTTAATCAATCCCTCACCCAATCTGAACTTCCTACCCCAGCCTTACTTAATCTTATTCTCCATAGTATTTATGGCCATACATTGTATTTGTCTATGTTATTTATTATCTATCTTATAAAAGATATTCAGCTCCATGAGGTCAGGGATTTGTACATATTTTGTTTATTGTTATATCCCAATACTAAGTGAGTACACACAAAAAATTGTGGAATGAGTAAATGGAAGTAGTTGAGAACAAATGAGTGAATAAGATCTATATATTTGTCACCCGTGTGATATTTCACTTGATTTATACGTGCATATATCAATTAGTTATTTTGCTTGAACAACTGGGTCTTAGACTTCTCCTAAAGGGACAAAGAAATTAAGTCAAGAGTTAAGCTACAGTTGTATTAATAAGGTGAAGAAACAAGTTATTTGTAAAATAGAATTAATATATACTCTGTAAAAAGTCCATTCACTACAGGCTGTAGTGGCATAAATCATAAAGCTCTCACAATTTGTAAGTCAGAATGACAAACAGTATTTTAAATGGTAAACTAACTGATATATTACAAAATGTTTTGTAAAAAAAAAATAGAGCAAATATCCTGGATATAAGCTTAACTTTTGGCAATATTTAGAATAATGATTTATCAAAGTTCTGCATTAATCCCTGTTATCTAGTTAAATAAGCTCCTCTTGTCCCACATGACTCTCTTTTTAAGCTCATTATATGTGTTTTTTAAGCTGCCTATTCTGATTTAATTTTTTTGTGTGTGTTGGGGTCTCACTCTGTCACCCGGGCTATAGTGCAGTGGCACACTCACGTCCACCCCAGTGTCGACCTGCTGGGCTTCAGCGATCCTTCCGCCTCAGCCTTCCAAGCAGCTGGACCTACAGGCATGTGCTACCACACTGGCTAATTTTTTATTTATTGTAGAGATGAGGTTTTGCCAAGATCCCGGGGCTGGTCTTGAACCTGCAGGCTCAGGCAATCCACTCACCTCGGCCTCTCAAAGTCCTGGGATGACAGACTGAGCCACTGACCCCGGCCTGTTTTGATTTTAAATAATATTCTCAGTGACTTTTCCCAGCATTTATAGGGTCATTTACAAATCTTGACTTAAGACCTTTTTTCTACAAATCAGTTCTATAATCTTTGCAGTTCCTAACCACTACATGTCTCAAACTATTTTCTTTTCTTTTCTTTTTTTTTTTTTTACACTGTTTTTTTTTGGGGGGGAGGGGTTGGAGTCTCACTGTGTCGCCCAGACTGGAGTGCAGTGGCCACTCCCGGCCACCGCAGCCTCGACCTGCTGGGCTCCGGCGATCCTTCCGCCTCAGCCTTCCGAGGAGCCGGAATTACAGGAATTACAGGCGTGCGCTACCACGCCCGGCTGATTTTTTGATTTATTGTAGAGGTGAGGTCTCGCTGCCCAGGCGGGTCTCAAACCCGCGGGCTCAGGCCATCCACTCACCTCAGCCTCCCAAAGTGCGGGATTACAGGCTGAGTTACCCAGCCTGGCTAACTATTTTCTAATTACGACAAAATGTTTCCCTCATCATCCCTAAAATACACCATGATCTATCGTGAATGGCAAAATTTGTTTTCTCCAAGTCTTTGCTTATACTCATCACCATCATCATTATCCTCAGCACCCCATCTATCAATTAGCTACTGGTAGCCTAAGTTAGCAATAACTTCCTGTGGAATATTTTAGGATGTGAAATTTGACCTGTCTCAAAATAACTAGTCCATTATCATTCTTTATTTCTTACTGAAATGAGCATGAGGACAAAAACATGATGTTGAATATTTTCACAATATATTTGATGATTTAAATGACATTACAACTATCTGTTTTATCTTCCTGATAATCATGGGAATCATTTAGTGTATATAGGACATCCCAGAAAGAATAACTTGGTCAATTACAAGCAAGTATGCCTGAATTCCCAAATCATGCTACCGCTGGTATGACCTGAAATGGTTAAAATATTCTAGCCTTTAATTCCCTCGTTCATCATAAAAGAAAATACAAGAGTCTACTAGACATTTTACTGAACTGTTGTCAAGTTGAGATAAAAAAAATTACATGGAAGACGGCTTTGAAAAGTATAGAATCATATAAAATGCAAAAAACATCTAGGTGGAACAAATAAGTCTTTTTTTTCCCCGATTTTAAAAGTTATTCAAAACCACATTGCGATACCACCTGACCCCAGTAAGAATGGTCATCATTAATAAAACAAACAACAGATGCTGGCGAGGATGCAGAGAAAAAGGATTGCTTTTACACTGCTGGTGGGAATGCAAACTAGTTCAACCTCTTTGGAAAAATAGTGTGGCAATTTCTGAAAGAACTAGAAATTGATCTTCCTTATGGCCCAGCAATTCCCCTACCGGGAATATACCTGGAGGAACTCAAAGCATTCTACAAAAAAAGATACCTCCACACACATGTTTATTGCAGCACTATTCACAGTAGCAAAAACATGGAACCAATCAGGCTGCCCATCAAAACTACACCGGATTTTTTTAAATGTGGTATGTATACACAATGGAATATTATGCAGCCATAAAGAAGGACAAACATATGGACTTTGCAGCAACTTGAATGAATTTAGAGCCTATTATACTCAGTGATCTATCACAGAAACAAAGAACAGAGTACCATATGTTCTCACTCATAAGCGGACCCTGAACATCTACCATAATACTATAAGAAAGGGATTGGCAGTAGTGGGAACTGCCAGGGGAGAGGGGGCACACCTCATCAACAAGGGCACCTGCATAATGAACATTTGTATACCTAACCTTGAATTGTACCCCACACCTTTAAAATAAAATAAAATAAAATTTAGGGACAGAAAAATTGTTGGAACTAGAATTCAGATCTCTTAACACAAAAAGGCTTAGCATTATGTAATCCTAATTACAATACAGACATTTAGAAATTATCTATATTGCTTCCAAGATAGTAGAAAGAGAACTGAACATCCAAGGAAAATATTAAGGGCTTTAAGAAATACATATTAAAAATGTGACATTAGTTCAAGACCAGACAATTTGATTAACAGAAAAGAATAGTATTTTGGGAAATAGGCATATATGAAAAAAATGTGTACATGTTTAAATTTATTGTTGACAGAGGCAACAAAAAGTTTTACCTATACCTGACACCATAGAACAACAATAAAAAATGTGAATAGATGATGGACTTGTGTCAAAATTGACATTTTTTTTTTTTTTTTTTTGAGTTGGAGTCTCACTCTGTCGCCCAGACCGGAGTGCAGTTGGCTGCTCCCAGCCACCGCAGCCTCGACCTGCCGGGCTCCGGTGATCCTTCCGCCTCCGCCTTCCGAGTAGCCGTAATTACAGGCATGTGCTACCACGCCTGGCTAATTTTTGATTTATTGTAGAGATGAGGTCTCTCTGCCCAGGCGGGTCTCGAACCCCCGGGCTCAGGCAATCCACTCACATAGGCCTCCCAAAGGCGCGGGATTACAGGCTGAGCCACCGAGCCTGGCTCAAAATTAAAATTTTAAATGTTCTAAAAATACAGATAAATATTTTTCTGAACTTGAGACAAAAACCAAAAACCTATTAAACAAGTTACAAAAAAATGTTACCCATAAGAAAGGGTCAGTAAATTCTATCACATTAAAATTAAGATGCTCTGTTTACTAAAATACATCTGAAATAAAGAAAAAGGCAAAAAGAAGACACTTTAACACATATAGCTATCAAAGATTAGTGTGAAGACTATACAAAGGATTCTTCCAATCAGTAAGCAAAAGACAAACAACCTGGGAGAAAAACAGGCAAAACCCCAGCATATTACAAAAGAAAAAATAAAAAACAGAAAAAAAAATTATTGAAACGCTCAACCTCTTTATCAGTTTGAGAAATACAAGTAAAGACAGCAACCTATATAAACATATATATATATATGAAAAAGCTAGGCAATAAAGAAGTTAAATAAATATTACAGTTTAATTATGTATTCCCAAATTCATAATCAGAGACCCAATCCTCCGGTATCACAGACTGGGATACTGTTTTTGTAGAGGCAATTAAGACTATGTGAGGTTGTTAGGACCAGGTTCTAATCCTCTAATCAGTAACAAAAGACAAACAACCTAGGAGAAATACAGGCAAAACCAAGTATATTACAGAAGAAAAAACAACAAACAGAAAAAATTTGCTGAAGTGCTCAACCACTTTATCAATTTGAGAAATACAAGTAAAGACCACAAAGAACCATGTAACACATGCATATACATATAACATATAGAGAGACTTTCATACAGTTTTTTTTACAATGTCAATTGCTACATCACATCAACAAATAATGGCAAATCTTGTAACACTGAGCATTGCTTTCCCAATGACTCAGCAGTGATGCCCTCAGCGAAGACCTGCATAAGAATATTTATACATTCTTCCTAAGAGCAGAACCCTGGAAACAAATCAAGAGCCCATCAAAAGGGAAAGAAACAAATAAATTGTTATTATAGATTTAGGTAATGGAATGCTATATGGCAATGAAAATGGACTAGAAACACATGCATCAATAGGTATAAATCTTAGAAACAATGGTTAGTAAAAAAAATGCAAGTCATAGTAAACTATGTAGAGTGCAATTTAGTATTTAATTCTAGCACTGTGTTATGGTTTATGGTTTTTCCACATGCTATGGCACCTAAATAAATAAGTAAAATAAAAGAAGTCAGCACGGGAAGCAATAAACATAGAGTATCTTTAACCGAAAATTGTGATTAATTGAATTCTGCCCATCTGAATAGAAAATTAGATAACAATACCTAGCAATACCTAGTGTTAAAAATCTGTCAGGTACCATTCTGTGTATTGGTATAGTTAATTTAAACTTTATAACAAATATATGAAATAAATACTCTTAAAGCCCATTTTTTTAGATGAAAAAACTGGGGACTAAAGAAGTTAAATAAACATTATGGGTTGAATTATGTATTCCCAAAATTCATAATCAGAGACCTAAGCCTCGAGTATCACAGAATGTGATAGCATTGGAAGATATTGTTTTTATGAAGGTACCTAGGGTTGTGTGAGCTTTTTGGGGTGAACTCTCATCCAATCTGATTGGGGTCTTTGCAATAAGAGGAGATTAGGGCACAGATACACACAGAAGGAAGATCACATGAAAACACAAGAGCACAGTCATTTACAAGCCAAAAAGAAAGACCCTCAGATGAAAGCAATTCTGCCACAACTTATTCTTGAACTTCTAGTATCCAGACTTGAGAAAACATATTTCTGTTCTTTAAACCACCCACTCTGTGGCACTTTGTTATAGTAGATGTTATATGTCAAATGCTTGTGTCTGTCCCCCATCACACCCTTGTAAAACCCTTATGTGAGTCTTAACCCCAAAGTGGTAGTATTAGTAGATGAGGGAGAAAACCCGGTCATGAGGGTAAAGCTCTTATGAATGGAATTAGCGTCCTTTAAAAAGAGACTCCAGAAAGTTCTCTCACCTCTTTCCATCATGTGAGAATATGGGTAGGAGAGAGACCTTACCAGAACCTGACCGTGCTGACGCCCCGACCTCAGACTTCCAGCCTCCAGAACTGAGAGAAACAAATTTCTGTTTATGTCATCCAGTCTTTGCCAGTAAATTAAACCAAGACAGGAATTTGTATTGAAATGTGAAGGTGCTACTTGTAGGTAACAACTACCTACAAGTATGGAAGCAGTTTTCCAACTGGGTATTGGGTCGGGGCTGGAAGAGTTTGGAAGCACATGCTAGAAAAAGCCACGTTTGCTGTGAACAAGCTTTTAAAGGCAATTATCATGAGAGCTCAAAGAAAAGAGGTGAGCTGTAAAGTAAGCTTCTACCTTTTTAGGAAATACTTAAGTCACCACTATCAGAACGTGGGTATAAATACACAGTGAAGGCCATTCTCATGAAGCCTCAGCTGGAAAATTAGAAACATGTCATGGAAACTAGAGAAATGGCAATCCTTGTTGTAAAGTAGCAAAGAACGTGACTGCATCGCGTTTGTGTTCTAGTGTTTTGTGAAACCTAGAATGTAGGAGACATAACATTAGCTATTTAGCTGAAGAGAATTCTAAGCCAAGTATTAGAAGATTGGCTGGGTTTCTCCTGATTGCTTGATCTTCCTATAAAATTCAAGAAGAAGGAAGTGAATGGAAGATGGAATTACTAAGCAAAAAGGAATCAGAGCTTCAGGACTGGAAAATTCTCAAAAAACGAGAATGTGTAACGCAGTAAGGTCAAATCCAAAGAAAACACATTGCTTTATTCAAACTTACAGCCAGCCATAAGTTTGAATGAGGGCCGTTCAAACGGTGAGGGTTGTTCAGTGAAGAAAGAATCTGAGCCTCAGACAGCACAGCCAGCAGTGTTACAATCAAGCAAGTCCATTATTCAAATTGCTATATGGTGTTTACCATTACAGTGAGTAATGCCCACATTGTTCTCGACTCCACTCAATCACCTGTGTCCAGTGACTCATTACTAGGCCTATTCTGTCCTGCAGAGACCAACCTAGGCTAGAGACCAAGGCTGGTCTGGAGGGGCAGAAAGAATTCAGCTATAGGAGGGAAAGGGTATGTTCACAATCACCTCATAGAGTTTTTTGGAACTGAACACTGAGGAAATGAACCACAGACCTGATCAACCATCTCAACAAAAGCCAGGAGTAGAACTGGGGTGATACTGCGAGAAACACTGACAGCTGGGATGAAAGGAAACCAGCAAAAGGGAACAAAATAAAGGAAGACTGTCAGGCTTCTTTCAGGGTACAGGACTGGATCAGAGTCTTCAGCTACAGACATAAGCTATCCTTCAAGACAAGGAAATAAGGATCTCTGAGGTGATTTAGAGATTCTCAGGACTGTCACTAGTACCGTGGGACCAGAGTCCACAGGCTGGGGAATAAAAAAAGGAAGGGGACAGGGTTGTCTCCACCTCAATTTCAAAAGATGAGGCCAATGCCCAGCAGAACTGTGGGATGGGGTTATTTGATTTGTCTATGAGGTATTTTTTTTGTACTCCTGATATTTCACACACTTCTATGATAAAAGATAATTGATAGAATAGTTGCTTTTCTCTGCATTTAAATTGGTTTCTTCTTCTTGCCCATTATCATCTATTGATTTCATGTATACTTATTGATTGCCAGTTTTGTACTACACACAATACAATGATGATAGAAAATGAATTTTAAAATATATTCCTTAGAGTTTGGGATCATTTTCACCTGTGTTATAATTTTTGGAATAAAACAGATATGTTCTTCCAATAACTGTGTTCCTTTTAAGATTTATATTACATTATTCTTCTTTACTAGCTGATAAATAAATAGAAATGAAATAAATGCTGGCTAGTCCATGAATATTTATTAAGGATTCTACAAAGTATAATACGCTGCAATAAAGCACATATCTACTTAATGAAATAATGGAAAAGCAAGAAAAAATAAATGTATCACTTTAAGAATATTTTAGACTTATTTCATAGGAAATAGAGATTGTCAGTTTAGTTTTCTATAGTACAGTGAAATCATGGACTATATTTGATAATATGCAGATCAACAGCTCTTCCCCATCTCTCAACGTATGCTAATTGCCAAGAAGGAACGGACAATCTCTTGTCAATTGAGATTTGGCGTGCAATTTGCGAAGTGATTAAGAATGGGAAGAACAGTCCACCGTGTTGGCTGTTGTGTATTACCAAGTATAATGCCATTCAGTAAACTTAACATTGCTTTTTCTGAAAGGAAAATGCACAGATTTTATTTTAGGTCAACTAAATACTTGTATTATACCTAAGAAAGTAGAACATTGCTATAGCTTTTTAGTTACCTTGGAAAAAGGTTATTTCAACACTATCATTAATTTATTAGTACAAAGCTGGCTAATTTCCCCAAGGTTCTTAAAATTTGAGAATATATCTTTGAGACTTCTGAAATGCAATTATTGGAAAATGAGGAAAAAGCTTAAATTGGAAATAATGTAATAATCTTTGTTTGACTTCTCCTAATATCACAATCAATCCAAAGAGAGTAGTAGTATAAAATGAAAATATGCCTCTTTCCCTGATTAGTCTTTTAATTTGCCTGTGCACCTATGTATGTGTACAATTTAATTTTATTAAAAACAACACTAAGAGGCTTATGAAATAGATCAGTCATGCTTCAATAAAAATAAATCATTAGAACCTAACATTCCCAAATTATTGGTAGATTTCTTACACAAAGGCCAGATACAATTTCAGACAAACTTTTTTTATTTCTACCTTTGACTTTGGCCTAAACTCCCACATAATCCCCAAACTCGATATGCTGGACTACATTTTAAGGACGCTCCAATGACTCTTTGGCCTCTGAAAGGCTTACAAGTCAGCAACCGTGTAAACTGCCTCAGAGAAGCAGTGAATTTGTGAAAACAAGTCTGGGCAGAAGTTACACCTGAGATTTTGTGTTCTTCTCAGGCACTTCAAGGGTAAAGACAAGTTTGGAGATTGCAGAATGAGCAGTTTGGAAGGGAGAAACAGCTGATTGAACAAAAGCTAAATGCCCTTTTGCTGGCTGAATGACCAGAAATTATGAACCCTTCATTTAAATGCATTTTGTCTTATCGAACCTCTCTGCTTGACTCACGTGTGAAGCAGTCTGGTGACTTTTTGTTGGTTGACTTGTTTTTCTCCTTCCTTCCGAGTTCCCTGTGGACCTCATTTAACTTTCCAGAAACACGAGGCCCCTCTCAAACACATTGTTAGGCAGAGAGCAAAGCGTGAACTGCCAGCAACCAAATGAAATCATGAGGAGAGAATCTGGAACACTGGTGTTTGTCTTCATTTTCGGCCATTTGCAACGTGTTTATACCTCATAAAACTCCATCTACTATCGCAGTATCTAAAATGGAGCAAGTTCTTAAGCATCATCAACTCATTTCAGAATTAATTCTACTTGGAGGCCTGTACCCTCATGTTGAGAACGCACCACTGACAAAATATATTTCAACAAAAGGCAAGGCCCAAGCGAAGGAAAACTATTTAGATACACTTCAATACATTTGAAAAATTCAGTATTTCTATTTCTTTATTATGAGTACGGAAAGGCACCACTGAATTATAATCCATGTACATCACTATACAAAGATGATGCAATTCCTTAACATTGCTTTACTAGGAAGTTTTGAAAGGATTTCTCTGCTCATTCTCTTCTGACCTAACATTGCAGAAACTACCATAACTTTCATTTAATTGCATTTTTTGTTCAACAAACTTAATCTAATTCAAAATTCCAGAATTTATAACTTGAATATATAGATTTATTTTTAATAAAAAAGAAAATCAAATTTTGCATCATAAAACAAAACATTTACTTTAATAAATTAATGAGAGATTTTATAAGGAAAGACATTTTATTGTTAATGTTTTGTAACTAAAGAAAAATATAGCTATGTTCTTCTGCTGTTCATTTCAGATATTCAATTTACTTGAATTTGGCATCTTCAAAAAATGACCTGAACTATAAGAGGTTATGCACAATAAAATTACTGAAATGCCTGGAAATTAAAGATTTTAAAATCAAGGTAATGTCTTCTGGTCAGTGTTCATACAGATATTTTGAGCTGTAACATTAAAGAATACTAAGCAACATGTATATTCTTCTGTAAATCTAGATTAAAAGATGAGTCTCTTAAAGTTATACTTTTCTTTTGATGTATTGTTGTCATGTTACATTTGAAAATAAACATTCAAAACTACACAAAAGGAAAAACAGAATTGTAGCTAAATTACCCACTTAAGTGAAAAATGGCTCAGCTAAACAATAAACCTGACTAATATCAGGCTTTATTGCAATTTAGAGCCAATTGACAAAATCATTATCAATGAGTGGCTATTTTACAGAATGGCTTTTACCCTCCAAAAATTGTTATGCTTCTCCTAAAACATTTTTCATGTGCTAAACTCAATATACCACTTGTTTTCCCCATCTGTATTGTAAATGATTTGCACTAACTTTCTATTTCTCATTTCCATTTTATTTTCTATATAATTTCTATTTTCAAGTCCTTCTATTTTCAGGAAATTCTGCTAGACAGTTCTAGAAACAGTAATAAATATAAATAAATGTTTGATTTCATCTTATTTACTATAGCCTAACAAATAATAGTGATTTATTTATTTATTTATTTATTTTTAATAGTGGTTTTTTAAATGTTGGTAGTTGACTTTATGATAATTTTTATCCATTGAAATTTTTCTAAATAGACAAAGGAAAACAAACTATTCTAATAATTCTTTTATATTCATTTTGATATGCCTTGGTGAATGAATCTAAAAGTGAATAAGTGGTCTTTCAAAATTTTTAACCTTATTTATTATATTCAGTATTTGCTCAGTTACTAATAATAAACATTGTACTCTTGACAAATCTAAGAAAAGCAAACCTCTTCTTGTTCTCATAAAGTTCACATCAATTTGTAAATTACAGTCAATGATTGTCCTTGTAAAACAGAACAAAAATGTTTCCAAATTTTCTCTCTGGATATTGAACACAATGGACTAAATATATAGGACACTTCATAGGAGCCAGTCTCTACGCCAGACACCAGAGAGGCGACAGGGTGCAAAATTGTCATGGCCCTGGCTTCTTGGATTTTGATAACTTTGAGAGTTTGAAGGGGAGGAAAGACATCAGGTAATAAAAATAATGCAAATAGACAGCAATTTTATTGTAGCTTTACTGTTATAAACAAACGATAAACTGTGGCCAGTGGAGAACAGACAAATAGTATATGCGAATGTGACATGATCTGGTTTGAACTGAGGAATCAATGAAGTTAGGCATAGAGAAGTGACTTCAGGTAACGATTCAAGTTTACAAGGAGCAAAACACGTAAGGAAAAGGAAAAGAAGATGGAAAAGAGTTTTAATGGAGAGTCGCGTACAACCATATTCTTGATAATACTGAGAGTGAAAATAAAGGACTTCTGGGGAAAACTCTAATTATTTAACCTGAACATGCATAACTCAAGAAATCTTCACTTTTAAAATCTTCTGCTTATTTAAGCAAGCTGATCTGTATTTTTACCTTACACATTCATTTAGGATATTGAATATTGAGTGACCACTTTAATAACAGGTTTAGAAAAATGAAACCAATTAGCAAAATGTTTTTTAGGATTTCTTTGACAGTAGCCTCATAGAAGTTTGATATACTTATTCAAATAATCATTCCAAATACAATGATACACTGTACATCATTCATGAGGAGGTATATGCTATTCACAAAGATGTTATGAAATTTTTGCTGGTTGCCCATGGATTTATTGTTTAAAACTCATGGCCACATGTTAAAAATCTAAAATAAAACCAGACCAAAAAATAAAAAGTAAACAGAGAGGACAGTGAAAGAAAATCAGTATGCAAAGATATCTAAATTCCCATGCTTCATTCGGAGAATATGCTCTGATGAGCATTGAATATGATTGAATAGCGATTTATGTAAAAGGTGGCAAGAGTTGTGTTAGTCAGGAATCTCCAAAGAAACAGCTCTTGTTCTGCTATAAAGAAGCAAAAATTGTGCTAGTGGGTCACTAGGGGTAATTTTAAGTGGTACTATTCCCTATTTTAACCCTGGATTCCTGGACCCATGAAAAACAGTACCATATACTGGACACTAGATCAAACATATATAACCTTCTGGAGAACTTTTCTTAGTCCTACAAGGTATTGCAACCTAGCTGCCACTGTAACTGAGTCTTCACAACTCGATTCCTCTGCTCTATCAAGCAAGCTACTTCAGGCTGGTGGAGAACATGGTAAGACCAGTGAATACCATGAGCATGGACCCATTTTCACACTTCTTTTACTGTGAGGTGTGTTCCCTCATCAGAAGCAATGCTGTGTAGACCTTCATGACGGTGAATAAGGGATTATATAAGTTCATAAATAGTTGTTTTGGTAGAAGCATTGTGTGTATGGAAGGCAAATTGTATATAAATATGGTAAGGATTTATTCTGATAAGAACAAAATATTGCCCCTTCAGGATGAAAGCAGGACAATGCAGTCAACATGCCGCTAGGTAGTTAGCTGATAATGCCAGTAGAGGGTGCCCTGTTGGAGACTAAGTATGGCAGGTTCAACACTCAGCAGGGGCCATAGTCAGGTCTGCCTTGGCAAGTAGATGTCCATGTTGCTGATCTCATGCATAGCCTCCGTCTTTGCCACCATGGCCGCTTTGTTCATGAGCCCTCTGGGTGATGACAACGGTATCTGGGGAAAGAAGCTGACCAGTATCCACTTGATTTTAAAAGCGCTCCTCTGCTAAGACACTCTTTAGTAAACACTCACATGGGACATTTTTTATTTATTTATTTATTTATTTGCTCTATCCTCATGACTCTTTCTCGCAATTCCTTGTCATGAATTTTCCAATTGTGTTTCTTCCAGATGTCCTACTCATGCCACTAAACCACCGGCCACAGCTAACAAATGGGTGTATTATTTCACGACTAGCCATTTCTCCTTCCAAGAAAAGTGAACCGCTAGGTGTGCTACTCAAAGTTCTTCCTGCTGGGAAGATTCCCCTTCACCGCTGGCCTTCAGGGATATCCCAGAAAAGGGTTGTTGTACTTTGGCTGTTTGTTTTGGGGTACTATCTACACATCATGCATAGGGTTGGAGAGCTGATATCCCTCTGAACCAGTCCATTGAAGGTGTCTTGCTGGTATTTGCAGGCTGAAAGCAAACTGCCTCTTGTGGTCTTTATTGGCAAAACTGGAAAAAAAAGCATTTACCAGATAGGTACAGGGTGTGTGTTAATTTATTTGAACAGTAAAAACCATGGCTTGTAGAGCAGCTGAAGCTGGAGTCACCACCTGTTTAAGCTTATGAAGGATAATTCACTGCCAGTCTCCAAGAATGCACCTAGGTTCTGCACAGGCCAAACAGCAGATGGAGTGGAGATGTGGTGGGCATTACCATCCCTACATCCCTCAGATCTTTTTTTTTTCTTTTTGAGTAGGAGTCTCACTCTGTTCCCCAGGCCAGAGTGCAGTGGCAAGCTCTTGGCCACCCCAGTGTTGACTTGCTGGGCTCAGGCGATCCTTCCCTCTCAGACTTCCAAGTAGCCGGAACTACAGGCATGTGCTATCATGTCCGGCTAATTTTTTGATTTACTGTAAAGATGAGGTCTCACCAATTTGCCCAAACTGGTCTCAAAACCATGGACTCAGGCAACCCTCTCCCCTTGGACTCCCAAGCGCTGGGATTATAGGCGGGAGCCATTGTGCCCAGCTTCTTCTTCTTCTTTTTTTTTTTTTTTTTTGAGTTGGAGTCTTACTCTGTCACCCAGGCTGGAGTGTAGTGGACCACTCATGGCCACTGCAGCCATGACCTGCTGGGCTCAGGCAATCCTTATGCCTCAGTCTTCCAAGTAGCCAGAACGATAGGGACGTGCCACCACACCCAGCTAATTTTTTTATTTATTGTAGAAATGAGGTCTCGTTAAGTTGCTCAGGCTGGTCTCGAACCCATGGATCCAGGCAATCCTCTCACCTCAGCCTCCCACACTTCAGATATTTGGTAGTGGCACTAGTTTGTGCAATCCTTCCAGGAATGTGAAATTGCTTTGGGTTTACTGTTTCCTAAGCAGAGGCAATTCGTGTGGATTCTACTCTGTCTTTCCTGTCACGTTGCCTCTCACTCCATGGGTCAGGAAACCAAAGTGTGGATTCTGCCGGGCGCTGGGTATATCTATTCCAAGTATGTGTTCTGGAACTGGGGAAGCAGTGACAGAAGGTGTTCAGAAACCCACTGAGACCACTGTGAAATGAACCTGAGCTATAATTTCATTGATCACCTTATTTTTATAAATCCCTCTTCTGACTTGTGGGTCACAGTGACATCTTGGGTCTTCTGGAATTAGTATCAGTTCAGAGCCAATGTCTAGAACTCTCTAAAATATCAGACGGTTTTTTTTTCCCTTTGTACATTTGGCCTGGCAAAAAGCTGTAGGTCCCCTTGGAGAAGACTGAAAAAAAGATTAGCAGTATAAAGTTTGAATCATTTAACAGAATCCTTCCTCAAAGGGACAAGGATGTTCCCTTCAGTTAAGGTGTTCTGGGTCACATAAAAAAATATTTTTATACAATTTCAGAGAGGGAAAAAGGCAGTTTCCTGCTTTATTAAAAAAATCTAAAGATTATTTTCTGCAAGAATTAAAAATACAAATTAATACACAGTTACAGCTATAGAAACTAAGCTTACTCCTTTATCCCATTACTATTCCTGAGACCATAACTATCAACAAATTTGATGCAGAAGTCTCCTAATTTATTTATTTATAGGCTAGTCTCTTCTGCTAAATTATTAGCTTTTGGAGATTATGGGTGATACCTTACCTTTCTCCCTGTCTTTATACCTCCGGCACGTATTCCAGTGCTCAGTGAGCCTTTAACCAATGTTTATTGTATTGAACCATACTTTGAAGTTTGAAAAATATTTTCACATACAGTTAATATTCGCTCCAACCATATTTCATTAGTTATCATGGCTATTGTTAACCCATACACGTACACATGTATTGGGTTAAAAAAAATATGAGCTTATTATCTTATAGTTCTACAAGGTGTCAGCAGACTATTTTTCTTTCCAGAGACTCTAGGAGAGAGTCTGTTTTCTTGCCCATTCAGTTGTTGGCAGAATTTAGTTTCATTAGGTTCTAGAACAGAGGTTCCCAATTTCTTGCTGGCTATTAGCTGAGAGCTGTTCCCGCCTTCTCAGGACTCTTCTGCATTTCTTGGCACCCTGTGTCCTTTCTTCATCTCCAAAGCTAGTAATAGCGTGTTGGGCTTTCCATGATTTGAGTCTCTACTGCGTCTTCTGTTCTCAGATCACTTTGACTGTCCTACCTGCTTCTTCAGCTTTAAGAACACCATATGATTACATTGTACCCATCCAGATGATACAACATAATCTCCCTGTTTAAAGACTGAAGTCTTAATTTCATCTACAAAGTCCCTTTTGCCATGTAAAGGACAACGTAGACACATGTTTCAGAGATTAAGAGTGTGGGCATCTATGTCGATATCCAGTCTGCCATATGAAGTGTCCTCATAATTATTCTCATTTGTTAAGTGCAGAAACAGAGAGAAGAAAGTGATATGACTTGCCAGAGTCCACGTGTTAATCACAGAGTTTTAAACCCAATCAGAGTATCTTTCTTTTCTTTTCTTTTTTTTTCAGGAGCATGTTTATTGTGTTTGAGATGATACATCAGGTGCTCTCTGAGCTACAAAAGGTAAAAGGAAATCCTCTCATTACAAACTGACAAAAGTAAAAGGTAAAACATTTTCACAACTGCATGAACCACATACTCAGAAGTAGATCTGGGTTTAATACAAATGACATAATTCCTAGTCATCTACAGCTACTTTTATAACTTCATACAGATAATGAATTAGACTAAAATGCACTATAATATTTGGTAGACTTCAGGACCAGTATCCTTAGTACATCACAAAATACATTTTGATATCCCAAAGAAGCAAGATTTGCAAGTGGGCGTTTTAAACATAACTAATCTACAGCTACAAAGTTCTACTCTTGATAGCATTTACCTTTTCGGGGAGTCTCCATCTCCAAAGGATAAAAGCAGAGAGTAGAATCAGTATAACAAATACACAGAAGTCCGTATTGTAAAAGCTACAAAGATTTGCAGCACACTGAGAAGATGCCTTCTGCTCCTTCACCCTGCATACAAATTATGTGAATTATGTTGCGTATCTCTTGGTCCACTGTCTGGCTATCCTGTCATGTTCTGCTCTGTTGGTCAAATACTGAGTGGCTATGCTTCCAACCAGAGGATCCACAGGGTTGCAGTCTGTCAAAAGGGAACAGATAGACAGAAAAACCTTTGAAATAGTCAAAGTGGGACTCCAGTTGCTTTTAAGGATGTCCAGAGAGATGACTTCCTGACTGTTGATGTTGCAGTGATAAATTCTGGTACGGAAAGTAAACTTTGGTGGCTTAAATGGATAATCTGATGAAAACGTGATATCCAGAAAAAATACACCACCTTCATATACAGAACCTGGTGGACCAAGTATAGTCGATCTCTACTCATAAATGTTATCTCCTTTAGGCCCAGTACTGCAGTTAGAAGGAGGATCAAGGGTTATTTCAGCTAGTCCCTTCTGAATTCTTTTAGCACCAGTGGATAACTTAGCAGTGGTTTTGCTAGAGAGTTTGTTATTTTTCTTCTGCTGGGTGGCAGAAGGTTTTCTTTCTTCTTGTTCTTCGGGCTCTGGAGCGGCTGGGTCTCGCTGGGCATCTGAACTGCCACTGCTGGTGCTGGGCCTCTCATCATCAGACCTTTGCCTATCACTGGACATCTTGGCGAAGTTTTCTCTTGGAAAACTCGGTCGCCCGCCCGGCCCACTCGCGCTCAGAGCATCTTTCATCGAAGTTAGGTTTTTCTCTTATACCAAAATGTCATTTCGTCAATGCTTTGGTCTGAATATTTGTTCCCTTCAAAACTCTAGTTGAAATTTAATTGTCATTGTAGTAGTATGAAGGGGTAGGACCTGTAAGAGGTGATTAGGTCATGGGGCCTAATGGTGACCTCATGGATTGGCGCTGTTAGAAAAGGGTGAACTCAGTCATCTGTCACCCTTTCTTGACCTTTTGCTTTCTGCCACGAGGTAATACAGCAGGAAGCTCCTCGCTAGATGTCGCCTCGTCAATCTTCTCAGTCTCCAGAACTGTGAGGAATAAATTTTCTATTCTTCATCAATTTCCCATCATCAGGGATGCTGATAGAGCTGCACTAAATGGACTGGACAACCCCCTAATGTCACAGGAGATTCTCCTAATTTCACATTGAAATTAGATTCATCGAGTAAGAACAAACAAAGCCTATTGTGACTTTTGAGAGGTAGGTTTAAAATTATTGCATTTTATAGTAAGTAAATACGTTATAAATGTATACACACAAATATGCACACATTCAAAATGAAGATAAATAATGACTGGAAGCAAAAGCAAGGGAGGAGGAAGCATATATACTAGCAAGTCTTAGTATTTGTTTATTTTTTTGTTCATGGTTGAGCCACAAAACTTGGGACCTAAAGCAAAATTGATGTTAGGGAAAAAAACTGTTTGCAGAGTATAAACAGAGATAAAAGTCCTATCCACTGGGTTACCAGTATAAGATTAGGTAGAAAAATAAGCATTTCAGCATATGAAGCATATGGTGGATTTGTATAGCTTGGCAATTGCCACTGTATGCTTTCAATGGTCACTTTGTAAAGCTTCCTACTTCATGATGGGAATTGGCATAGCTCCTCACCTTAATAAATTTATATCAGACTAAGCTGTAGTTTTTAAGAGATAGATGGACAAGCTCTTGACCATCTTTAAAGCTCCTGGATTATATTTTGGAAATAAAATATAAAATCAAATAGCTGTGTTTTGCAGGTAGTATGTGGCTTGCTACTGTTGTCATTAAAGAGAGAAAAATACCATAAGCAGACCCACAATGCCCTATCCTATGAGGTGCTTTAAGAACTACACAAAACAAAACCTCATGTATTATTCACTTTAAATGTGGCCATTTCAACAGAAACAGTGCAATATTGAGCTACAGCATAAAACCAAAATAATCACAAAGAACAACACAGAAAAAAATAATCCTGTTTCTCTACATGAAAAGAAAATATCACTTTAATTGAATGAAACTCATCTAAAACTATGATTAGATGTTACAAATGTCAATTTATATTAATTAAAATTGTAACTATGTTGCAACTATAAAACAAAACTACCAACCAATTCAATTTTCCCAAATAAGTCTAGTGAAGATTTTGCAATACCAGATATTTTGCAAGAAAAGAAAATTCCAATTTTTTAGTGTGTTGTATTGATTTCCCATTTCTTTCTCAAGCTAAAAAAATGAAATTAATAATTGTATAAATTTAAATCTATACTCACTAAAACTTAATTATGTATATCAATGAGGTATCAAAGGGTTGGTATTAAAAATAATAGACAACCCCGAAACATTTGAGTCTGTCACTGCAATAGGATCATATTAACAATTGTAGGAACTCAGGCTCTGACCGTGTGAGAAAAAAATCAACTGGTTAAACAGCGAATGACTCAGTTAGCCAATGCTTGCATTTTTTACATGATGCCAAGCATATGACTTTTCTGTATGTAAAATTAACCATTCTATAGTTTGATTAATTTAAGCCACTAAAGCATTTTCATAGACTCTACACAAAATCTCATTCATGTGAAAATATTCATATGAATACTGCTCTGTATCTAGTCCCTGGGGAATTATAATCAGCCTTATATGATAAGTATAAGCATGATAGTGATAAGCCTTCTACTATGGGTCTAGGTATAAAGAAGGGGAAAAGTTGAGAGACAGGCATGACACAAACTTTTCCCATTAAAGCAGGTACGTGTTCAGACATCCACAGGAAAAGATAACAGGCAAATATGAAATAGACAAAATTTAACTGTGGTTGTAAACATTGTGGTGGTGGTGGTGGGTTTTTTTTAAATCATAATTTTGCTTTAATTCAAGAGCTGTAATATGAACAGCCAAAGGAGGTGGCACAGATAAGAAGAGCACAAAGTTTTGGGAATTAGGACAGCTAGGGCTTTGTTGCCTCTGAAGATAGCCTTTTCATGCTATTGGGCAAATCACTTAACCTCTCTAGGTCATGGATTTCTCATCCTTAAAAAGAGTTTTAAATACATCTATTATCTCTAAGAAATTGATTCACTCCTGGCAGACAGTGTGTATACTTTCAGATAAACGTCAGATCTGTCTGGTTTCTCTGCCACAGCCAGCCTAGACTATGGCATAAATAGCAACTCCAGCCATCTGGGAGTAAGGAAATAAACCTGCTTTTCATACATGACTTAGATCAGAGTTTTTCTTTTCTCTCTCTCTCTTTTTTTTACTTCCATATTCATAAGCATCACTGAGAGCCTTTCTTGAAAGATGTCAACATTCACACCCCAGGATCAATGACTCAGATTCAGTAGCTGTATGGTAGACCCTACAGCCTGGCTTGTTAAAAATCCTCTATATTATTTGGAGGACACCTTCTCACACCAAATAAACACTTTGCTCTGAGCATCATCTGCATTGATATCTGTCTTTGGATTATGGCTAGAATTCAAACTGAGTTGCTGGTCCTGATGATTTGGCAGGTGGTTCATTCTGGTTTCCCCAAAGGGAACACGGAGAACAGAATGTGTAGACAAGGTTTCTCAGGAGTAACCAGTGTGGTAGTGGTGAAGGCCAAGAACCCAAGTCAGGTGCAATAGCAGGTGCAGAGAGTTCTGCAGTGTAAGTGACATTGCAATTGGTCCCATGTCAAGGTAAGGCAGCTGGACCTTTCTCTATGGCATCAGTCCCTCGTTGGCTGCCACATGTCCCATGGGGACCTGAGCTCCCAGACACTTCTCTCTCTGGGACAAGAGGCTCCTGTATTATGAAGATGCTGAAGGTGACTACAGATGCCAGTCCTCAGGTGAGAAGCATCAGATGTGTGAGTGCGGTTTTCAAGGGTATCTAATTGGGCAGGGATTCAATGTTTCCATTTCAGCTGAGTGCCTTGTATCCTGCTGTATCTTCCCTTGTTCACTCAGTGCTTTGTTGTTGCTGTTGTTGTTTTTGTTTTGTTATGCTTAATTTTAGATGTAGGGATTTGTGGGCATGTTGGTTACATGGGTGTATTGCATAATGGTGGGAACTGGGCTTGTAGTGTATCCATCACCCAAATATTGAACATTGTACCAATAGGTAATTTTTCACCCTCACACCCCTCTCACCTTCCGTCTAATAATAGCCTCCAGTGTCTAGCAATTCTTTTTAAAAATTATTATTATAAAGATGTGGGGTACAATTCAGGTTTGGGTATACAAACATTGATTATGCAGGTACCCTTTTTGATAAGGTGTGCCCCTCCCTCCCCTGGCAGTTTCCCTCAACTGCCAATCCAATCCCCCCTTCCCTGACAGTTTCCCACTACTGCCAATCCCTTTCTTATAGTATTATAATTGTTCAAGGTCCCCTTATGGGTGAGAACATATGGTACTCTGTTCTTTGTTTCTGTGACAGATCACTGAGTATGACAGACTCCAGATCCATCCAAGTTGCTGCGAAGTCCATATGTTTGTCTGTTGGGAGCCAACATCTATAGCTACATGGCTGAGGCCTGTAAAGGCCCATCTGGAAGATCGCCTCTGACATAGGATATCACTTATAATATTGGCATGTGATTAGTGACCAGTGTGCATACATGGCAGTAAAACTTATAAGTAAATATCAATATGCCTGATGGAAAGTGCACAGCAGAATTATTTTTCTCTGTCTTTCTAGGTTTTACTTCTTTCTAGATATTTTTTAACTTCTATTTCCTGGTAGACTGGGTAGTCAGCTCTTGTTCCCGCAAGATGTTTCCCCTAGGGCTAAGATTAGAAACTAAATTACCATAATAGTTTTGTCGCCCTACCCCTAGCCAGGCAGAACGTTTTCTTTTGTTTCGTTAATTACCAAAACTCTGTCTGCTTCAGCCCATGGCCACCATCATGGCAGCCATGCATTTCCTTATTCAAGAGTTGTGACAGCTACTATTTGATTTTTAGAGTAGACTTGTTAGGATAAAATATATACATATACACTCATAGTTGCGTAAATTTATGCTTGCTGTTTTGTTTCCTTTTGCTACATTATTTAAATATAATAGTTACTATAAAATTTATAAAAGAATTAATGATAAAGTATTAGCTTAATAAGATATAGCATAGTATTAAAGTCCAATCACTATATCATATAAAAATTAAAGTTTAGACATATGAAACTCATATGAATTACAGTAAAGTTTGGTAGTTTAAGAATAAGTTTTAACTGAGTTATAAGGCATTACGTTAAATCGTAATAGGATAATAGTATAACTAACAGCTAAGTCATTTAAGTAAACTTATAGGTTATAGTATAGTGTTAAGTTGATAATATTAATCGTTAAAAATATTAGGAGTCAGTAAACTTAGAGTTAACTTAGAAAGTTTTTGTATTAATCAGGGTTTAGAACAAAGAGTATAATATGAATGGTTCATTGAACATTATGGAAAACACTTTGAACGATCTGTATTGAAATTGTGCACCTGTGACCTTAATGTGGGTTTTTGTGAAGCACGACAGGCATCATGGAATTCGAATTGTTTGCTTGGGACTTGCAAATCTCGTGATGGTCTTGTGATGCATAGTTTGTAAAGCACGGAACTTGTACGCCCCCAGCAAGTGATTATCACACTGCTGGAGGGTATAGAAAATGGTATATAAGTTGGAAGGAGTCCGAATAAAATTTGGCTTCAGTCCTGATCAGACTGTTCCCAGAAGAACTGCCTCCGAGTGGTCTCTTCTCGCCGTCCAGATTCTCCTAACCCTTCCCTCTAAGGTCGGAGCGGGTCTCCGACATTTGTCCTTCTTTATGGCTGCATAATATTCCATTGTGTATATGTACCACATTTTAAAAATCCAGTCCAGCTTCGATGGACAGCATGGTTGGTTCCATGTTTTTGCTATTGTGAACAGAGCTGCAACAAACATATGTGTGCAGGTATCTTTTTTGTAGAATGATTTGAGTTCCTCCAGGTATACTCCCAATAGGGGAATTGCTGGGTCATATGGAAGATCAATTTCTAGTTCTTTCAGAAATCACCACACTGTCTTCCAAAGAGGTTGCACTAGTTTGCACCAGCAGTGTGGAAGTGTTCCTTTTTCTTTGCATTTTTGCCAGCATCTGTTGTTGTTTGTTTTACTAATGATGGCCATTCTTACGGGGGTAAAGTTATTATTTTCTTTATGTACATATGTACCCATAGTTTAGCTCTCACTTTATTTTATTTTTTAATATATATTTCATTTTAAAGATGCAGGGTACAATTCAGGATTTGGTATAATTGGGCATCATACAGGTAAGGTTTGAGCCTCCCTTTGGTCTCTACTTTGCCTGGTTTGAGGTCAAGTACCTTTTTTATTATTTCACCTCATTTTATTTTTATTTTAAAGGTGTGGGGTACAATTCAGGTTAGGTATACAAATGCCCATAGTACAGGTAAAATTTGGGTTTCCCTTTGATCCCCGTTTTGCCTGGTTTGAGATCAGGTACCCCACCTCAGCTGTTGCACCCACTTTAAGTGACAGCATGAAATATTTTACTTTCTGCGATCTTTTGTCTTCTGCTTCTGTAACTCTGTCCAAATCCTAAATATTTGCAAACTGCTTAGTAGGTCTGAGAACTTTTAAAATATACATTAAATAGCTAATTCACTCAGACTTTCTTTTCTGTGTATGCTTCTGTTTTGTTTGCCTTTGTTAATTCTGACTTGGGTATGAAATCTCACAACTCCCTCTTGGTGCATCATACATATGTTGCCACGAAACATCCAAAGCTCAGAAGATAACACGGTTTCTTATCTTTAGTGACCCTTCATGCGTAATGGACTGCCGTTCTCTGGCCACGGCCTACTAAGCACACCTATCTTAGTGCATATTATATTTGACATTTTGTCTCAGTCACTCTTAGACTGCCCTGGGACAGCTGTCCATTCAAATAAGTTCCAGTTCAATTCCATTCAAATTCACAAAGGTTAACTGAAATCTGTGGACTACCTAAACATTAAGTTGAGAAAAAGAGAAATATTTTTTTCTCAAAAAAGAGAACGGAAACTGCATAATGATTAAAAAGATGTAAGTAATGTTTTAACAACGGCGTAGTTAGAATGTCACGAACTTTCTTATGCAGTTACTGTAATTGAATCTGGTGCCTACAACAGTCTGGTTTATAAGTCCTATACAAATATATAATACTAGTTGGGGCTATATGGTAAAGATAGCGAAAAATAGTTGAATATTAAAAAAATTCATATCAGAAATTTTTTCGTTTGCTTTTAATGTCTTACAATCAGGGCTGTTGAATTGTGTACACTTCTAGAAGTAAATGCAAAGTTGCTTTTTCAGTGGAAATGTGGGTACAGACAATTTACTGTTTTTTTCATGCTGGTTTGTCTGCCACATAAAGTAGTGAGGATGTCACTAAGTTGAAGTGCTGAAAACACACTTCTCACAGTTGTACTGCATGTCTAGTGATTAGGGATAGATGGTGCTAACTCTGGATATATTGATCTAAAACATATATCTGAAGGAAATTTAGAATGAAAATATTGAAGATTTCTCTACATGTCGACAAATTTCGGGTGCTTGGAAGTATGACTATTTATATAATGTTTACCTTTTATTTTGTAAGATACTTATCAGTCTGTCAGATAAAAGGCAACCCCTTGAACGTTGTATTTGTGTATATGTGTATAGCTGAAAATGTTCTCAATGTTTGAAAATATGCAGAACCAGCCAATAAGTTCCAGCTTCACTAAACATAAAATAAATAGGCCAAATCATCATCATCATGCATAACAGGGATCATTTACTGGTTATTTAAAAAAAATTTTTACTGAAAGTACTAGTTTGAATATTTTTCCTCCCACATATTTGACTAGATATTAGGTCAAAATTAACTGGTTGCTCATCTGGCAATGTAACATATATTAGCACTTAACAAAATAAGTCTTTGCCATCTCTAAGCATTTTGTTTAGGTAGTATGAATTGGGTAAAAATTTGAGTTTAGAACTGATAAGTGAAGGATCTGGATTTCAAAACAATAAAGGTTGAAAATTTAAAGTGTCTATGAATAGAAAACAAACTACGCGCAGAAGATGAGGAGGGAGGTTTTGCAGGGATACAGTTGATTTTGGAAAAATAGGCTATATGGCAAGAAGAATTCTATGTGTAAGAGAAAAGAGTGGTATTATTTACAGACTGCAAGATATTCTGGTTTGATTCAAGTACATTTAGCAATGATTGTTATGCTTAGAATGTAGGCATTACCTACTAAAGACCTCTGTGAACAGGGCAATATATTATTTTAACTGTTGCATGACCTGCTTGTGTCTGTCAAATACAGGCTAATTGCCTGAGATAATTTGCCATATGTACAAACCAAGATCAACTACAGAGTGTATTTTTTGTAATACTAATTAATTTTTTTGGCTGCTCAAAGCTGGTGATATTAGTCATAAAATATAACTTTTCGCCCAGCCTAGGCAACATAGTGAGAAGAAACCTGATCTCAACAAAAAGTAAAAAATAAATTAGCCAGGTGTAGTGGCATGCACCTGTAGTCTCAGCTACTCAGGAGGCTGAGGCGGAAGGATTACCTGAGGCCAAGAGGTCAAGGCTGAGGTGAGCTGTAATCATGCTGCTACACTCCAGCCTGGTAACAAAGGACAACTCTGACTCAAAATGTGTTAAAAAATTATATATATATATATATGTATATATATATATATGTATAACATATAGATTATATATATAGTAAATATATGCTATACATAGCATATATATGTAATATTATATATCTATATATGTGTGTGTATATATATATATTCTCTACTTTGGATTATGCCAATCTTTTGTGCCAAATAACCCCAACAGTTTAACACCAGAGATTACATATGAATGATTTACAACAATACGTATAGACTGTGCTGCTATTAAATACTAAACTAGGTTACGAAATACAGTAGAGGTTACAAAGAGGACCACTTAAAGGGTAAAGCATTTTTCTATCTAAATAGCAAGTCATATTTGTGTATCTACACAAACACACACACACACACATGCATACACACAAAGGAAGGCTGAGTTAATCATTTTAAATTATAAAAATATATATAATGACTGTCATCAGTTCTAGTCCCGTGGTTGGCTTTAAAAAAGAAACATAATCCAAAGGGCATTCAATCCCACTTATTTTATGTTCTTTCTTTTTCTTTTTTTAATATTCTTGTGAGCTTACTAAGGTTCTTCTTTGAAAATGGATGTCTTTGAACTAAACATTTTCAAGAAAATTTCCTTAAAACCTGAAGTTTGCTTTATTTCAGAAAGTGGATTTTATTATGAGTTCCCATGCTGCTGTCATGCTATACTATAAAATTCCGAAAGAGCAATGAAAAGGTTTTAAGTCACTTAGAAATTGGCAGCTCTCCTAATTCAATAACCAATGGTGTTACAAAAATTAATGCAACCCCAACACTTAAACCTAGATTTATAAGAGCCGTTTTGGTATGACTGTGAAGAAAGCACATGCAAAAGAAAGGATGTTTCTTCGCAGAAGACGTTATGGAAATAATAAATTTCCTTAGACTTTTCCTACAAAGAAACAATTAAAGAAGTCTTTTCACAGCTTGAAAACTCTCCTACTGATTTTAGTTTCCTCATTAATTCAAAGATTCCTACATGAGTTATACAGTTTAAATCTAAATCAAAATTTGCACTTTAAGAGAATTTCAAATGGTGAAAATAATTTGAGAATCTGATTTTGTATATTCATTTGGTATCCTAAAACTTTACTGGATTCATTTATCAAATCTAGGAGTCTTTTGGAGGAGTCCACAAGGTTTTCTAGATACAAGACTGTATTATTAGCAAGCAGAGGTAATTTGACTTCCACTTTTCCATTTGAGATGCCTTTCATTTTTTTCTCTTGCTTGACTGAAGTGGACATTCTCACTTTGTTCCAGGTGTTAGAGAGAATGCTTTTGACTTTTCCCCATTCAGTAAGATGTTGGCTGTGGCTTTGTCATATATAACTTTTATTGTTTTGAAGTATGTTCCTTCTAAGCCTTGCTTGTTAATCAGTAGCATTTCTTTATACCAATCACAATCAAGTTGAGAACCAATTATTTACAATAGCTACACACACACACACACACACACACACACACACACACACACACACACACAATGCTGGAAATATGTTTAACTAAGGAAGTGAAAGAGCTCTACAAAGAGAGCTGCAGAACATTGATGGAAAAAAAATTTAGAGGACACAAGCAAATGGAAAAACATCCCCTGCTCATGGATTGAAGGATCGATATCACTGAAATGACTACACCACCCAGAGCAATGTACAGATTCGATGCAATTCCTATCAAAATATCATCAATAGGTATTCGTTTTACTATGAGCCCAGACTTCACCACTAACAAATATATCCTTGTAACAAAACTGCACTTGATCCTCCTAAATTTATATGAATATAAAAATAAAAAAATACTTAAATAGATGATCTGTGAAAATGTAAGATTCTTCATTAGCTTTTAAGAAATTTTTTATGTGACGTAGAAATATGTGACTACACATGGATACATAGTGTGCAATGATAGACATTGGAGACTTGGAAAGAGGGGAGGGCTAGGCAAGGGTGAGGGATAGGAAATTACATATTGGGTACCATGTATTCTAGTCAGGTGATGGTTACACTAAAAGCTTGGACTTCACCAATAACAAATATATCAAAACAAAACTGTACTCGAGGAATAACTTAATGGGTACCATGTACTCTATTTGGGAGAATGGTTACCCAGAAGGCTTCACCGCTAACAAATACATTCAGGTTACAAAACTGCACTTGTGCCCCCTAAATTTATATGAATATAAAAAGTTTTAAAAAGGAAAAAAAGAGAAGAAATGATCTGTGGAAGTGTAAAGCTCCTTACTACCTTTTAAGAATCTTTTGACTTTCCATAGAAATATATTTTGCATATTATTTGCAATTTATATACCCATTAATCTCTAAGTGGCTATTTAAGTAAACATCAGATTAGACATGAGGAAGAAAAAATAATAATAAGATAATACTGATAACAACAGATGTCACAGTCTAAAAAAAAAAGGTGAATTTCATTTTTGTTTTACATTATCTTTTAAGATATTCTTGAAAAGCTTATTCATATTTTAGTGGTCTGATATATATGTTAGAATAGAAAATGCACTTTATGATACAGCTAATAAAATTGATGCTTATTAAATATTAGCATATATATATATATTCATGTCACTTACTAGATAGCATTGGCTCAGAGATAATCAGCACTGCCAAAAATTCTTCACAAATAATTTTTGGAAAGAAGAACAAGTTATTGATTCAATATACATTCAAAAATATAAAAGAAAGTATAGCATGCTTATAACAAGTAATAGATGTACATATATATGTGTGTGTGTGTATATATATATATATAAAAGCAAGATTATTTTAATTGACAATCTGTTCAATGATTCAGCAGTGTCATGTGATTACCCTCTAAAATATTTATATCATGTAATTTTAGTCCACTCTGAAAACATGAGAGTACAATGTTTAGATGTTAGTCCCAGAATATGGAATTCTCTGCTACATACATATAGTGGATAAAAGGTAGCTGTCGATTCGTTTTTTCCATTGAGAAGTGAAGTCTATTGCTCTTCCCTTGAATGTGTCCTAACTCTTTAATGTGCTCTGATCAGGAGAATGAGGCAGAAATGACAGTGTGTAACTTTGAAGCTAAGGCACAGAGATCTGCAGATTCAGCTTTGGCACTCTTAAAACACCTCCTCTTGGATCAGCTCCTGTGTGGTGAGAAGCCCTCACTCCATGCAAAGGCCATAGGCAGTGGAATGTAGATGCTGTTGTTGGTAGACCCATCCAAGCTTCTCGCAAAGTGCCAGCACCAACCACTAGTCAAAAGAATGGAGTTTTGTTGGACATTCCAGTCCAGTTGAGCCTCCTAATGACGATAGTGCCAGCTGAAACCATATGGAACATAATAGCCACCCAGTCAACTCAAATCAAACCATGGAATCCCGGGAGATAAAAAGTGGTTATTTTGCTTTTTTTTTTTTGCTAAGAGTTAGCGATATATCACATAGTAATAGATAATTGAAGCAATCTTGAAGGGTTGTTGATAAAATAGAGTGTTTTGAAAAGAGGTCCAAGCCTTTACATCATTGGCCTTAAAAAAATATATTTTCAGCCAGCGAATTCAACCCAGTTTAAGTTCTGTATCAACGTTAGATATGATTCGCAGCCTGTCATAATCTGACATATATTAGCATGGGATCTGAGATCACTGTTACTGTTCTCAGCTTGGTCATAGCACGTGTTCTTAACTTCCCTCTAAGCCCCCTTGCTCTAGCTAGGTCTTTGTGTCAGAGTCTGGAGCAGTTTCTGATGAGCTCTCTGATGCTCTTTTGAGACTTCAGTTCTGTTCAGAATCCCTGAATGTGGTTAGGACCTGGACAACCTACCTAACACTTTCTAGGCCTCGTCCATGTGAGCTGACATTATGTCCTGCGTTTGCTTTGACTACATGGTGATCTAGTCCAAATTTAATAAGTGTATGACCAAAAAAAAGAGAGTGAAGTAAAACTTCTGGGAATTTCTAGGATTCTGATGAATATGAACAAAGAGATGCCAGTTAAGTAGATTAAGAAAATCATTAGAAAGTAGTGTGATTAAGGTCAAGGGAGGAGACCTTCATGGAGAAAGGCCAAATATTCAGAATGACTGAAGATGATAAGAACAAAATCAAAAATCAGATCCATTAATGAGAAGAGAGTAGTAGGGAAGTCAAGACAGCAAGAATAAACCCATATTTCAAGACAATTAGCAGAGAAAGGAAGAGAGTATTTCAAAAATAATGTCTGAAGTGCATAAATTCTCAACATATATAAGAACTTCTCAGCAGATATCAGTTACAAATGATCCAAAAATGCATCTGAGTGTAGAATAATGAATTTTAGATTAGTGATTTACAACATGAGATATTTCAGTTAAGGAATATACTATTACAAATTCCTAAAAGACATTGGTACAGCTAGAACGAGAGCACATGGACTATTTACAAGCCACATCTGGGTGGTTTTCATTTATTTTCATCAGAAATTATGGTCAAATTCATCTTAAACATTTTGCTGTATAATTTTATATGATCTGAATATCCAATGTATATAAGATACAGTCAAGGGAAAAGTATAATTAAAGCTTGATTATGGTTTCACTTAAAATGGTATTTATGTAAAAAAAGAAAATAATTTATTATGTCAATAACATACACAAAATATATAATATAACAATTATTAGTGAATGTTCAAGCTTTTCATTCTACCTGACTAGTGTTAGGATCCAGACAAACAGATTTTAAAAAATTTTTATATTAATACCACTCACCAGTTAAGAATTGCTTCACTTCCACGGAAGGATCATACAGTTTCAGAGTTTGCAAACAATAGGGCAATGGCATAGGATGGATAGATAGATAGATAGATAGATAGATAGATAGATAGATAGATGAAAATCGTTATTGAGCCAGGGTCTCACACTGTTACCCAGACTGGTGTGTAGTGAAATTATCACAGCTCACTGAATCCTCCAATTCATGGACCCAAGCAATTCACAATCTCTAGCCTCCTGAGTACCTGGGAATACAGATGTGCATCATCACACCTGGCTAACTTATTTTTAATTTTTAGTTTTTAATTTTTTTAAGAGAATGATGTCTCACTATGTTGCCCAGGCTGTTCTCAAGACTCCTGGGCTCAAGCATTCCTACCTGTTTCCCAAAATACTGGTATTATAAGCATGAGGCACTGCACCCAGATTTATCTATATTTTTTCTTGGAAGAAAGAACTATAGAGTCTCCATGTTTATAAGGAAATAAACATATATGAAACTGAGCAATACAAGAAAACTCAACCTCAAAAATAATTTATGAAAATCTTAATAGATTTCTTTTAGTCTCTAATTAAAGATGCCTTTTCTACAAATTCACTTCTGCTAACAGTACTTTAGCTAAGCTCAATGTAAATAGCAATTTCATTCCATGTAATAAATGTTTTGATGAGAAACCTTCTATTTTTACAGTCAGGTACTTACTGGTTTTTGGTGACTAAAAATTCTGGTAAGTACTCTAGGAGGTCAAGTCCGTGAATGTGAGAGAATAGGGTAAGTCTTCCACTACCTATTTTGTTCAATTATAATCAGAAAACTTAGGGAAATACCTCAAGGGAATTCAGACATTTTTCACTTGTTTGTGTTTAAAAACAAATTTTAAAAAGACTTCTTTAACTGAAGACACTTAATTAAAGCTAAAGAAGAAAACTAACCACTTAGCAGCAGGGGTATCATAGATACAAATGCTTCATTAATTGGATGCCAGAGGAGGAAAAAAACCTTTTCAAAAATATCACTATGTGCTTCTGAACACATTTCATTAAGTGTATTTTTTAATCAGTGCTCAGAAAAGACTCTGGTGAGACCGCCCATGGTCATGGCTTCCAAACACTTTTGGGTAACTCATCAAAATGAAGAAATGGGATAGAAATGAGCAAGAAACATTGTCTTTTGTTAGAAAGATAAAGCGAAAGGACATTATCTACTCGTATGTACAGCATGTCATCCACTACAAGGCAAAGACCATTCATCCATTCAGTCAACAGTTACTTCCTAGCTGCAATGTTCGTGGTCCTGCACTAAAGGCTAAAGATAGAGTAGAGAACTGTACAGGCAGACAGGGAGTTCTGATTTCATGAGAAAAGAACCCTATCACCAGTCAATACAAAAGGCTTTGGGAAGACCAACGTGTCCCAAGTAATCCAGACTTAAGAGAACAAAGAACGCTCTTCTGAGGAAGTTACTTCGATACTTGGTCTTAAGAATGAAAAACAGTTAAACTGCTAAAGAAAGAGAAAAAAAAATGTTACACGCAGAAAGCAGGGTATATACAGTGTCAGGATGCAAGGAGCACTTGGGACTTGGGGAGCTGTAAGTGACTCCAGCTGACTGCAAAACAGTAGAGTAAGGAGGAGAGTGAAGGTGAGAGCAGAGACAGACCGTAAAGGTAGGAGCCAGTGAGTGATAGGCCTCATAAGCTATGTTCATGAGAATGATTTTGCTTGAAAAATGAAAATGTGTGCAACCCAAGTCAATAACTGTAGGTTTATGGACAATGGAATATATCTTAAAAATACCTCCACACATGTTTATCAACTGCATGAGAAACACCACAAAATGCACAAAATAAGCTGGGCTCGGTGATTCAGCCTGTAATCCCAT
Organism: Carlito syrichta; assembly: GCF_000164805.1. Lineage (NCBI taxonomy): Eukaryota > Metazoa > Chordata > Mammalia > Primates > Tarsiidae > Carlito > Carlito syrichta. The sequence continues at coordinate 629,920 of NW_007255413.1, forward strand.
GCCTTTGGGAGGCTGAGGTGAGTGGATGGCCTGAGCCCGCGGGTTCGAGACCCACCTGGGCAACTTGGCGAGACCTCATCTCTACAATAAATCAAAAATGAGACGGGTGTGGTAGCGTGCGCCTGTAATTCCGGCTACTTGGAAGGCTGAGGTGGAAGGATTGCCGGAGCCCAGCAGGTCGAGGCTGCGGTGACCGGGAGCAGCCACTGCACTCCAGTCTGGGCGACAGAGTGAGACTCCAACTCAAAAAAAAAAAAAAAAATGCACAAAACACATTTTTATCATACCTCTATTTAAAGAAAGAATGGACTAGAAATATTAGCAATGATATCCCCATACAAAGCGACATCATACATTTCATCCATTGGTTGTTGTGAGTGTAATATTACCTATCATCCTGGGCACAGCCCTGTTATTTCACACTAACAATTTTTAAGAGGCTAAAACATCATTAATAATGAAATCAAACAATCCAGAACAGGAATTTCCAAGGACGATGGAAAACCAATTTTGTCTAAAGAATACAATCTTAGTGTAGAGTAAATGAAGTCTTAAGACAGGCAAGGGAAGAGACCACTTTTCATACGGGAGGGGGCAGAATGAGCTGCACCATCCCCCCCCCCAAATCTCCCCAAAATTGGTAGCAGTGATTATGGTGCCATTATCTAAATGATATGTATTGTGTAACCTAGAGGATATTGGTAAAGCACAGCTTTGTCTATTTAGCAAAGAAATAAACGAAGAAAGGGTGCAAATTCTCATTCACCCTTTTTTTGAAGAAAGGAATATTAGAACGATAAAGAGAAGCTTTCTTCTGAATCAAGAAGCTTCTCTTCTTGATTCAGTCACCAAGGCGTTTTAGGAAAAATTCTAATACAAGCATTAATGGAAGGATAATATAGCAGTAGAAGCGAGTGCATTAACTTGAAGTAAAAGCAGTCAGTATGCTGATAAAACTAAAGGAAGAGGATGAAATAGTAATAAGCTAATGATAATAGGACGGATTCTTTAAGGCATAAAAGGGTTAGCTTCTGCTGCACTAATCACTAATGGAAGCAATGATAATTTCCACCTGTAACAATATATGCCATAAATATCACCTGATAAGCCTCCAACTATATTTTAACTTTGAGAGCTGGATTTTTTTTTCCCCGAAGATACTCAGCCACATAATGCTATGTATCTTTTAAGATCAGCTACTGCACATGTGCCGTGGAAGATATTATAAGATTTGTAGCAAAAGCAGTTATGCTTTGGAGATAAGAACCCTGCTTTCAAAGGGAGCAGACTTGCTTCAGTGTTCATCAGTTTATTCTTTTTTTTTAAGTTGTAAATATTTTTCTCTTGTGGACTAGACTGATACTGATTTTATATATTTTATAACCATCACTTATGACATCATCTAAGTTTTAGAGATGTATTCCAAATTTTTCCACTTGCCAGTTCTGGTTATTTGATTGAAATTGAGCACAATCTTTGAATGGCCTCTTTCTATGGATATTCTTATTATTGTAAGGTCTAGAAGTATTCCCTTCTGGGTTTTGCCACTTATAGTTCTCTTTTTAAAAATATTTTTATTCGCTGCATCACAATCATGCAAAGACAAGGGAAATAACAGTTTTCTGTTGTGACACCAAGACAAACAACTTTCAGTTTAAATAGACTCCTGGTTAGAAAAATGCAATAAACCATGATATCTATGGGAATACATTAAACATTTTTTGAAGTTAAATTGAAGAATTAAACATGGATACAAACAGAGTATTTGTGTGAGTGATTGCATTTTTTCCTTTGGGAACAATAAGAATATTTCAAAAATTTCCAGAAAACTCCCTGAGGTCGGGAAACATACTTAACTTCAACAAAACTATTAAAGCCTGGAGGAAAAAAATCAATAAAAAATGCAAATCAGTTTATATATGCAGTTTGACCTTAGAATATGTTTTGATAAGAAAAGTGCTCTAGCTGTCAAGCTTTTCTAAGGAAATATCTAAAGCTCAAAATATGACTGGAAAGGAAAGTAACTAATTGTTGGCTTTCATGATCATATACATCTAAAATTATTCTCATGTTCATAATATCAGAGTATCTTTTATCCATTTCTGATACATATCTGTCATTTGATAATTATACATGTCCACCATTATGGTGAGATGAACGAAAGAAAGAAAGAAAGAAAGAAAGAAAGAAAGAAAGAAAGAAAGAAAGAAAGAAAAAGAAAGAAAGAAAGAAAGAAAGAAAGAAAAAGAAAATAAATTCTTCCCATGATGTTAAGGACATAAGGAAGTTAAACAGTGATTTCTCTTTTGTTTATGATTGTTTTAACATAATATATATTTTAATACATACATATATATATATGTAACATAACTATTTATAGCAGAAATAATCAGGCATCCCTGATTATAGGGGGAAAAATGTTCCAAGAAAGACAAATAATTATTTTGAAACACATGCATATCTTTTGCTATATTTCATAAGTATCTTGGTTGGCAAAAGCCAAGTTGCTAAGATTGAGATCTTAGCATCTATAAAAAGATGTTTAGAAAGAAAAAAATTCTGAAAATTATCATATTAAACAATAAATGACATAAGGGAAGAAAGGAAAGAAAGAAGGAAGGAAGACAAGAAAGAAAGAAGGAAGGAAAGAAAGAAGAAAGAAAGAAAGAAAGAAAGAAAGAAAGAAAGAAAGAAAGAAAGAAAGAAAGAGGGAGGGAGGGAAGGGGGAGGAGAGGAAAGGAAGGAAGGAAGGAAGGAAGGAAGGAAGGAAGGAAGGAAGGAAGGAAGGAAGGAAGGAAGGAAGAAGCTTCTATACCAATGAGATATATGGCCATTGCGAGTGTGGTGGTTAGTTTTATATGTCAACTTAGTATGGCTATAATACCCAGTTATTCAATCAAACTTTGATCTATATATTGCTGTTAAGACATATTGTAGCCATGACTAAAATCTACAATCAGTTCATTTTAAATACAAGAGATAACCCTTTGGTAGTAAGAGTAGGCCTCATTCAATCAATTAAAGGTCCTAAGAACAAAAACTGAGGTTTCCCAGAAAGGAAAGCAATAACTTCTACCTGCCAGCCTGCCCAGGAAATTTCAAACTTGTTAGTCCCCACAGTCACACAAGACAATTCTTAAATAGCATAGATGTTTATGTCTTGTACATATATGTTATATACATGTGTGTGTGTGTATATATGTGTGTGTGTGTGTATATATATATAATTGGTTTTGAACCCTGACTGATGCAGTAGAGAAGGTACCCTTCAGTCAGAATCTGTTGAAAATTTTCTTATAATTTTTATTTTTTTAAAAAGGAATTTCAGCTAACATGTAATAACCAGCTCTTTGTGCATAAAAGTGGGGCTGGGTGCAGTGTCTCATACCTGTAATCACAGCACTTTGGGAGGTGGAGACAAGAGGATTCCCTAAGCTCAAGGGTTTGAGACCAACCTGGGCAACATGGTGAGATGAACGAAAGAAAGAAAGAAAGAAAGAAAGAAAGAAAGAAAGAAAGAAAGAAAGAAAAAGAAAGAAAGAAAGAAAGAAAGAAAAAAATAATTATCTGGGTATGGTGGCACGTGTCTGTAGTTCCAGTTACTTGGAAGGCTGAGGTGGATCACCTGAACTCAGCAAGTTGAGGCTGCGGTGACCCTGAGTGTGTCTTTACACTCTAGCCTGAACAGCAGAGTGAGACCGCTATTCAAAAAAGAAAAAAAAGTTTTAGTTTTCACAGTTGTATTATCATTAATGTGTTTAGTTTATTTTTTGAAATGTCTGCAAGATGCTTGTATAAATATCGGACATTATTTATTATGAATTTTTGCAAACTTATTGAGAATTAGATATATTTGGGTCTCACAGTTTTTCTGTCCAGAGAGCAGAAGGGTGAATCTTAAACAGGTTGTCATTCTACCCACTTCCACAAGTCAGTCTCATAGGTACATGCTAAGAACGGATAATCACCATTGTTTTCCACCATCTAAGGGGAATAATCTGAAAGTGCCTATATAATATAATTACAAGTTGTTTAACAATTAGCAAAAACGTGTACCGTGAGATGTAAATATGCCTGTTGGTGGTAGAAATATTTACGTATGATGTATTTATATAACTATATATTAAAAGGTGAACATCATATACAGATATCACAGCTTAAACCTCAAATCATATGGGAGCATTCCAACACTTATAAAGTGCCGTACAGTCATTAAGCTTAACTGAGTGCTTAGAAAAAGTGTCATAAAGGTGACAGGACTTGAGACAGGCCTAAGTCAGGTCCTAAAGAACAGGTGGGACCTGGGCAATTTTACACAGGATTCAAGGACACACTGCATCTGGGAAAAGCTTAACCAAAGGTTCAGAACTTGTTAGGAACATTGGACTGTTTGGAGATCATAAGTAGACTACTACTAAGGAGGGTGGAGTGAAAGAAAGTTTCATATTGCCATTTCAAAAGCAAAAAATAAAATAAAACAAAATACAACTGTGCGCCCACCATTCAGGCTCCTCTGGAGTGATTACCCAGCTTGCACTGGGTGACTCTAATAAAGAAAGGTTTACTCAAAAAAGAAGTTGGTATAAATTGCAATAAACAGTAACACTTTAAAATAATTGTCTAATCAATATTAATTCCTCTAGTATCTATTAAACAGCATTAATCACAGTGAACTCATTTAGTATTAATGTGAATGTCACAAGTAATTCAACTGGATTTCCACTGTAATTCAACATTAATTACTTTAACTGGGCCATTATTTTAAAGCATTACCCAGTAAACATGAAAATAAAAGCAATAAAATAGTGCATCTAAGAATTGCAACATAAAGCCATACATTATATCAACATGTAATAAACTATTTAATTCATTTGAAATAGTTCATTGAAGGGTTGAATTTATTAGTAGAATATACACATTCATACATGTCCTCAAAACTATGACATCTCACTTAACTATATTTGTCAGAAAAAAAGCTGTCTAGTAAATAAATTTGTCAAATATTGAGATTTACCATTTATATTCCAACACTTACTAAAATATGTTGTTTTAGCTATTAACTCTGCAAGAAGAGATACGTATTTTCTTTCACATTATGATTCAAAGCAACTGTGTCTTATGGTATGGATGCTAATTCATCAAAGTATATTTTAAAAATATTTCAGCCGGGCTCGGTGGCTCAGCCAGTAATCCCGCACCTTTGGGAGGCTGAGGTGAGTGGATGGCCTGAGCCCGCAGGTTCGAGACCCGCCTGGGCAGCGAGACCTCATCTCTACAATAAATCAAAACATCAGCCGGGCGTGGTAGCGCCTGCCTGTAATTCCGGCTACTTGGAAGGCTGAGGCGGAAGGATCGCCGGAGCCCAGGAGCGGCCACTGCACTCCAGTCTGGGCGACCAAGTGAGTCTCCAACAGAGAGAGAGAGAGAGAGAGAGAGAGAGAGAGAGAGAAAGAAGAAGAAAATGAAGGAAGGAAGGATAAAAGGAAGGAAGGAAGAAGCAAGGGGTGTGGAGAAGAGAGGAAACGAAGGAAAGAAGCTTCTTACAAGTGTATGTGAAGTGTGAATCCATAGTAACTATAATCATTGCATGAGATGATACATAATCTCATGATTATACATAACATATATATGATATATTTTAGCTTTACTTAAAGTTCCTCTGACTTTGGGGTTGTGATCTGGGAGGTTAAGGTTTCCATATCTGATTTCAAGTTTAATTGGTCTGAGACATATCACAAAATGTAAATGCTATATCTAGCTCCTAAGCATTTGTATTTCATATACAAGCACCAAAAGAGCATGTTTTATTTAACTTTGCATCTCCCACAACATCATGTACAATGTTTTACACAACCAGCATTCACTGGGAAAAAAGAGGGATGGTAAAGTTTACTCATTATCTCACTATAGCTGCTAAATAAACATGTTAATTATCTGGTAAGTCACTCATTTATATACCTACACATTATGTAATGCTATACACAATGTCTCCTCTTTCAGTAGTCCTTAGGGGCAACATTTGGAAAAGTAAATTCAAATTCACTTTTAAAAAAGTAAAATTCACTTTTTAAAAAAAGTAAATTTCACTTTAAAAAGTAACTGAAGTGAAATCTTACATGAAGCTTCAACATCTAAGTCACTTGATGGAAATGGGGGCCATGGAATCAGGAACCTCACAGCTAGCCCTTCCTTTGATGATGACAGCAGCCCACAGGGTATGTCCAAGGAACCTCAGGGCTTAAAGAACCCACTTGAAAAGCAGGCGGCAGGAATATCAGATTCCAATCTGAGTAAACACTGAGCTCTATAATTTCCTACCTCTAGTTTGTTGGGTATGCAACTTAAATATTCTAAACCTGAAATTGTTTGCCTGTAAAAATGTGATGGAATATTCCTACTGGTGAATGTTGGGAGAAGTGGAATAGATGTATTGCTATTATTTTGCATTGTTATTATCTGTCACTTATTCACTTAATATGTTTTTATTAAACACCTACTTTGTTCCGAGAATAAGTCTTGGGAGATAAAGCAGTGAATTAAAGAGAGCAAAGCCCTGACCAAGGGAGCTTATATTCTAAAAATGGTGGCAGGTACAGATACGAAATACATAAAGGAGATCAGTTTCAGGTAGTTGTAAGTGATAAAAGCAAAAGAGAGTGGAGAGACAGAGTTGCTTTTGTTTGTCTAGCACTTAGGTAGGGTGCTTAGGGAAGGTATTTTTGAATAAAGTATGTAAAGAACCATTTGATATGAGTGGAAAAAGTATTCTTAGTAGAGAGGATAGTGACAGCTAAGTCTTGAAGTGATAATATTCTTGATGTGTTGGAAAATCATTGAGAAGGACAGTGTGACTAGAGGGGACTTGGGGACAGAAGCCAAGGTCACAACATTATCCGGAATGCTATACAATTTAATCTAGGCCATTTTAAGAACTTTGGATTTGACACTGAGTTCGTTGGGAAGATATTGGATGATGCTGAAAAGAGATGCAAGGTCGTTTGACTACAGTGGAAAGAGTCACTCTGAGTGCTCTGTGGGAAAGAGGAGAGGCAGCGAGAGTGAAGGATAGAGATCCAGGAAGCTTGGCTGATAGGAGATGTTGGTGCCTGGAACTTGGGAGTTCATGAAGGAACTGGAGAAGGTGGAACTGGGAGGTAGACATACGTGCTGTTACACAATTATATTTCATGACACGGTAAATAAACACAGGACACCTTGAACTAGGACGAGATTCTCTTTGTATTCCTATTTGTGTTGATGCAGAATTAACGCTCTAAGAAAACGCCCACCTTTCCATTTTCCTGTCACATTCCCACTGGCATCTTCCCTCACTCATGACCACTCCCACTCCACTCTCAGAAGCACAACTGGATTTGCTAAGCCTCCTTTGCTCCCTAGGTGAGAGTGAATCCCCTGAGGGAGGAGGAATTGCTTTGAAAACGGTAAAAACGTCCACAGTTGTCAGGTGCAATCAATAGATTATAACCTATTACATTATATGTTGTTTTATGGTTGCATCAACATATCTTGTGATTTTTGTGGTCTTTAGTACCTACTCACATCTCCATTTCTGCTTATTTCAATCTGTTGTTTCTTTTTCAGGGGATGGCTGTGTGTGAAAAAGAATGCTATCTGGGCTCTAAGTACTTCTCCTACCTCAGAAGAATGTGTCGTGGAGCAGGTTGCAGACGCATCTGCTGAGGACGCCCTCTCCAAATCCAGAATAACAACGACAATACAATGTGACATAACATACCACAGATGGGATAGTGTTATTGTCTTCCATGCATATAAGTATGTCAGAAAATATGTTTCCACATTGTGTTTTATAGCTTGCCAGTAGCAACTAGGCTTTCTCTCTTTCTCTTCTTTTTGGTCTAGGGGTTGGTGCTGTACAACTTTTATAATCATTGCCTTACCAGAGCCTCATCCAATTTATATCATTTTATCTATTTTTCTGACTTTTTAAAAAAAATTTGACCCTTGAATTCCATCAGGTTTCCCAAAAGAATACAAATAATATGTTAAGATGCTTCCTATGGTCCAGCCGGAACACCAGCACACTTGGACTGTTTTTTTACAAGTGGCGAGAGATTCTTTACTGTGTCTTATGAACAATTTGACAAGTCGTATTCATAGTTCATGAAAAATTTGCAAAACACTTGCTAAGGATGGTTAATGCCATGAAATTTTTTTCATTTTTATTTGTGTTTTATTATAAACGCGCTTGATAAGGATCAATTAACATGTCAGATTATGTCACTTTATTAAATTTTTACAAACTTTTTCTAGAACAATTCAGTTGCAGTTTCATTTCTATTTCTGGTATAATGCCTTTTGATAATCTTCTCATGCTTTGCATCTAGTTTTTTTTTTTTCCCCCATAGAAAGACTATTGAACCATCTGTCACTCATTTATATTGTTTGATTTTGTAGCAGCACTATGGAGACATGATTCACATACTATAGTTCACATAGTTAGAGTTTCAATTCAATGGCTTTAGTATATACACAGAGTTGTAGAAATATCTCCATAATCAATTTAGAACATTTTCATCACCCCCTAAAAAAACCCTCTATATCTTCTAATAGTTACTCTTCATTTCTCCCTACTACTAGGGAAATACAAATCTAGCTTCAGTCTCCATAGATTAGGCTCTTCTGGACATTTCTTATGAGTGGAATCACACAATATGTGGTATTTTGTGATGGCGTCTTTCACTTAGCACTGTCAAGATTTATCCATGTTGTAGTGTATATCAATATTTCCTTTTATTGCAAATTAATTTCCATTGCATGGATCTACAACACTGTATTTATTCATTCATCTGGGATTTTACCTTTCATTTAACTATTTGTTATGAATCATGGAGCTATGAGCATTCATGTCCAAGTTTTTGTGTAAACATATGGTTTCATTCCTTTTGAGTATATACCTCGGAGTGGAATTGCTGCATCGGTGGTAACTCTAAGACGGTTTTGCCAAGTGACTACCCCATTTTACATTCCAGCATTGTATGAGGATTAAAATGTTCTCACTCAAAAGCAGACCCTGAACATTGACCATAATACTATAAGAAAGGATTGGCAGTAGCAAAAAACTACAGGGGCAGGGGGGGTGGTACACATAACATCAGTAACGGTACCTGATCTCAAGCCAGGCAAAGTGAAGACCAAAGAGAGGCCCAAACTTTGCCTGTATGATGTCAACTTGTATACCTAATTCTGAATTGTATTCCACATCTTTAAAATTATATAAAGAAATAACATAAATAAATACATCTAAAGATTAAAAAATCAAAACTTGGCCATTTTTACGAATGTGAAATAGTATGCCATTGTAATTTTGATTCATATTTTCCATATGTCTGATGACACTAGGCATCTTTCCAGACGCTTATTGGCCATTTGTATATCTTTCTTGGAAAAATATCTACCTAAATGCTTTTCATTTTTAATAGTTATTTGTCTTTTTAATAGTTATTTGTTTTTTGCAATTATTCTTTAAATATTCTAGATACAAACACCTTATCAGATATTTATTGACAAAATTTTTGTCCCATTCTGTGGGTTGCCTCTTTACTTTCTTGACGGTGTTTGGTGTTTTTTAAAGCACGAAATATTTTGATAAAGTCCAATTTATCTATTTTTTTAATGTTATTTCTGCTCTTGATGGTCACATTTAAGGAACGTTTGCCTTATCCAGGATCATGAAGAATTACACCTATGTTTTTTTCTAAGAGTCTTATAGTCTTAACTCTTGCATTTAGGCCTCTGATTTATTTTGAATTAATTTTTGTATGCAGTGTGAAGTGTAAAACTTCATTCTCTTGTATGCAGATATCCAGCACCATTTGTTGAAAATATTATTCTTTTCCAAGAAACTTTAATCTTAGAGTAAAAATAACTGAATTTTCAGAGACTTAAGCAGCAAATTATTATTCCCATTTTATTCAACAAGCATTAGATGTTAAATAATGCTACTATTTTGTGTAGAGCTTTATGCCAACAATCACTAGGGTGATTATATCTATATCTCAGGGTAATTAGACCGAATTAATTTTTATATGAACTATCAAGTCTAAATAAGATAATATTTTCTGTACCACACATTAGTATCCTTTTTCTAACTCCTGTAACCTAAATTGATGTAAATTTTTTTCCTGTCTACATCAACTCTTTGTTCCTATAATTTTTCCTCCCTCTCCTTTTTCACTCCTCCCTCACCTCTCTCTCAAACATGTAGAGGGTTCTCTGTGTTAGAACTGAATTCAACACCTAGGATTTTACATTCATTCCCCCCCCACCTTTTCTAACAACTTGAGAAATTGGTTTTATCCAAATGTAAAAACCAAGCTATTTAAAAAAAAATTTTATTCTCTTTCTCTTTCTATTCTGTCTTCTTAAGTGTCTTTTCCCCCTATTTCTTGGTAAGTCATTTTTACTAAGTTTGGACCAAAAACTTCTTCCACTTTCTAGATCTTCATATAAATCTTCGGTGTCCACAAACTGAAAATTTCCGTGTTTACTCAAACTGTCAAACACAGCTATTTTTAGTGAGTTTGGGGAAACTGGAACTGACCACAATACTATTTTATTATAGATAGCTCCATGTCTGCTTATGACATGATTGGGAAGGATGTGATATTTGAAATCACAACCACAAGACGGAATTTGCAATAAATATTTTGTTTTATTGTGTTTCGCATCCTCTTCAAGGTCCTCTGGACTCTTTGTGTTCTGTTAAAATAGTAACAATAGCAGGAAGGATAGATAAGGACAGTTCCAGGATATTTGTGCCAACGGTTCTCTGTACTAATAACCATGTATTTATATTTCCGCCCTCAAGTCTCACCAAATGTTTTGGTCAACACCTGCAGTTGTTATGGAAGCATCCTCGTGACTTCCTGGAAACTGCCAAAGCCTTTCCCTAGATGAGTTGATTTTTTTCCTATGGCATTTCTACCTCTCACAGCAGCTTTCATGAATGCAGAAGAACTCCACTGAAGATTTAAAATGCTAAATCAATATCTATATTAACATCTAAATCAAAGTAACTGATGTTTGATATTGTTGTTAAGAATTTTTAATTTTTTGGCTTTCTCTGAGAAAGCCAATCAGAATATAAGTGCAATTTATTTTTTTATTTTAAAAATGTGGGGTACCATTCAGGGTCATTTATACAAATGGTCATTAGGCAGCTATCCTTGTTGATGAGGTGTGCCTCTCCCTCCCCTGGCAGTTTCCCACCACTGCCAATCCCTTTCTTATAGTATTGTGAGAGCTGTTCAAGGTCGGCTTATGAGTGAGAATATAAGATGCTCAGTTCTTTGTTTCTGTGATGGATCACTGAGTATTATAGGCTTTAAATCCAAATATTGTCAGAGTTATATTAAGCCAAACTCTTGACCATTATTTGCCTTAAAGAGAAAGCTATCCTTATAATCATGTATTTTTTTTCAGCTTTTCTGACCAAGTATATGTTTGAAATGCAATTTTTCTATATTACAGGGAAGTTTTTATTCAACTCAAAGAGAGAGATAATCTATATGAATGTTATCAAAAATACTATTCTTCTACCTGGGAATTGAACTGGATTTTTATTTATTTATTTATTTTTATTTTTATTTTTTTGAGTTGGAGTCTCACTCTGTCGCCCAGACTAGAGGGCAGTGGCTGCTCCCGGCCACGACAGCCTCGACCTGCTGGGCTCTGGCGATCCTCCCGCCTCAGCCTTCCAAGTAGCTGGAACTACAGGCACATGCTACCACGCCCAGCTCATTTTTTGATTTATTGTCGAGATGAGGTCTCGCCAAGTTGCCCAGGCGGGTCTCGAACCCGCGGGCTCAGGCAATCCACTCACCTCGACCTCCCAAAGTGCGGGATTACAGGCTGAGCCACCGAGCCCGGCCTGAACTGAATTTTTGAAATCTATTGAGCAAGTCGGGAGTAGACTCTTTTCAAATAAAAAGAAGGAATACTTACTTGTTTCTTCTGTGGCCTTTCATTGAAGAATCAGACAATCCACACGACTAGAGTGGGAGTTTTAAGCACAGCTGCAGCTTTCTTGCATACTTTTCACCCTTGAAACCATAAAAGAGGAAGAAAATACAGTAAAGGCATCCTGCTAGACATATGTAAAAGGTGATTCTGACATTTCAATAAAAACTTTGCTAGCAAATTAGCTAATATTTGTTTTCATGATCTAACTTTAAACGAGGTGAAAAACACTTCTTCCACATTCTGCAGCTACAATTGGAAATTAGATTCTTCTTCCATTTAACCATGCACAAGAGGAGATGGAAATGTGTATACATGGATGTACAGTAAGGACAGGGAACCTCTATAGCAGGTGATCATGAGAATGAGCTCTGAGGTCTGTAAAAGTTTTGAATTCAACGTCTAACAACAATATTTATAGAAAATGTGTCACTGAAAAATCACTTTGACCTCCATATCTGTACCACAATAATACATATTTCTTAAGATTTCTGTGAATATGAGATAATGTATGTGGCATCATGCCTAGCATAATTTTAAGCTCATGCTAAAATATTTTTAATTACAGCTGTTATTGGTATCTAAAAAAATCCAGGCCGGGCTCATTGACTCACACCTGTAATCCCAGCACTTTGGGAGGCCTAGGTGGGAGGGTTACTTGAACCCAGGAGTTCCAGGTCAGGCTAGGCAGCATAATGAGACCTTGTCTCTGAAAAAATAATTAGACAGATGGAGTGGTGCATGCCTGTAATCTCAGCTACTTGGAGAGGCTGAGTTGGAAAGATTTGCTGAATCCAGGAGTTTGAGGCTGTGTTCAGCTATGAGCACGTCACCGTTCTCTAACCTGGGTTACTTACTTACTTGAGTGAGTAAGACCTCAACTCACTTTATAAACAAACAAACAAACAAAAAACACTTATAGCAAAATCATCAGATTGTTAAGGTAAAGCAAAGAAGAATCAAATATGTCTGTTTTGCAAAATGAAGAGGAAGAAAAACAGCTAACTTTTTTCTCCCATCTTATAAGACCTCTAAGCGACTATGTGAAAAGAAAATGTCTGTCATACCATAATACTGTTTGAAAAGTTCAAGAGAAAAAAGGTCAAATAGTATGCCTAATGCAAATGTAATGTTTTCATTTCTAGTTAGTTAATTAGTTACACACTAGATTGCTGCATCCTTGAAGGTGCCTTCAAATGCAAAAGGTATGATTGCACGCTCAGAGATTCAGAGAATGAATGATTGACTTCCTTTAACCAGATTTAAATTGTACCTGGCTTCTTCAAGTCAGGCACATGTATTGATTTAATAATTAAATGCCATATTCTCATTCTCTGTTCTACCCATGCTTTTTTCCTCAGGCATTGAATATAAATGTTGAAGATTTTTAGTCTAGACTTCAGTGGGTAGTCAAAGTTGGTAAAAGAAATGTATTGTATGTCATGCCAAAGCAGATCTAAAAGTATTTGCAAGTCTTGTAATTGAAAGTTTAGCAAGGCGCACAATCCTCGCTGGACTCCACAAATGTCAGAGAGTTTTCTAAAGGATAAATGTATATTTTTTGTTTGCCTCCATTGTCTAGCAATTGTTGAGATTTTTCTCACACAATACTAGAATTTCAAAGCCGAATATTAGATCTTAGGGTTCCATTCTCTCATTTTAGATGTAAGAAAATTGAGAATGAAAGGTTAGACAAGTCATTTTTATTGCATATTCATTTTATCCTAAGACCATCTTTTAGGTTAAAGAAAAGCGTAGTATTATTAGAAGCTGAAAATCTATTCAACACACCTTATCTACCTGTCTACATATACTGTATGTCTTTCTAAGGTATGCAAATTAAAATTATAAAAATATAAGTACATTATGAATGTGCCTTTGGAAATTATAAATATACTTGGACATTTATAGTATACAACAGTATAAGTTAATATTAGATGTTATACATTATATGTTATATATTAAACATATATATTTCATATAGGTATGTGTATAGGCATCTCTCTAACTCTACATATATATTCTTTGTACATATGTAACTATGTATTCTGCACTGCCATGATAGGTGCTTTTGAGGATGGCAAAGGTCAATATGTCTAGGCACTGTGCAGTTCCTCAATTGCTATAAGTCTCTTTTTAGGGGTCAGACATCATCTCCTACTATGTGTAAGTGCATATGTGGTTAAACAGATTCTACCTCAAATCTTCTTAGCAATGATAAGCTATAATATACCTAAGTTTCGCCCAGATATTTCCAGACCTGTGCTATTTATATCACATCTATGGGTATGAAGAAATTACCCTTAAAAAATAAACAAAGCCTCTATCTCATTCTAAGCTCTATCCAGTATTACTCAAACCCAATTGAGGAGACCAGATGAGGTATAGGAAGCATGCCACTCTCTCTTTCATTTTTATGACCTTCATTTGTCACTAAGTCTTCCTTTTCCAACTGTTAAAAGTACCAACATCTCCCAGTTACAAAATAAAAGCATTCAGATACATGTCATGGATAAAAAGACATATGTAGGAGAAGCAACTTGTGTTTGTGCCTCAGCAGGCAGGACAACATGACCCATTACATGGATATATAAAATGCATCAAACACCTAGTCACACAGGAAGGGAGACCCCCCAAAACCCTGAATTATCTTTTGGAAGGTGGACCCATTCTTTAATACAGACTTCTGCTGCTAGGTAGGTGTTCTAGGAACCCATCTGCATCAGTGGCCCAGCCAGCACTGTTGAGATTTCAAAAACTGTTTTGAGCATTAAAAAAAGCTTCTTGATAGGTGTATTGCATCAAACAGAGAGTACACTGAAGGTGACTGAAGTCTAAACATGCAAAAAATGAATACAGACTTTTGTAAAAATAAATTCCGGGTTTATTGAGGCCCACCCTCATAATAAATAGATGCAATGTGTGTATATGCTGTGACAGGCTAGTCAACATGACCCATTATATGGATATATAAAATGCATAAAATCCCTGTTCACATACATTATAGCCACATATACAGGTTGTTAATTATTTATTGCTGCCTATGTAAGGATGATTTAAGTTGAATGACTTAAATCGTAAGATATAAGATTTAATCATTAAATTTAATCATAAGAATAGCATCCTTTCTTTTTCCAAAATACCACATTGCAATGGAGGCATTGAGCATGATCGTGACAAATTAGAATCCAAGTTTTTTATATAAAATAGCAAACATAGTCAGTAAAAAGTATTGGGTAACTAAGAGTGCAGAGAAAAAAGGAAGTGGGAACTCTGAACCACGGTGGCAACCTATTGTAAAGGAAATGGGTCTGGATACAGAATTAGAAGACCAGGAGTTCAATCTCAATTTAGTCACTTACTAACAGTGCAACTTCAGAAAAATCATTCAATGCTAGACAACAACGGACACACACCTGACTACAACACACCTTTAAAATAGTAAGATGCTTGTGAATAGAGCATTACAAGACTGTGAGAAAAAATGCTCTAGGAGAGAAAATAATCATGCAGAAATGTGGAGAAGAAAACAACACATTCTCTTGGGGAGTTTGATATGACCAGTGTGAACAACTTAAAAAGTACGTAGGCATTTACTGGATGGAAGACCGAAAGAACATTTAAAGCTAATAGAACAACAGGTAAAAAGTATGCTGCAATGAATGAGCATGATAAGAAAAGGAGTTTAGGAAAGTCAGTGGATCTCGAAACCACTGGTTACAGTGCAGTAGAGAATATGGCCTCAGAGAGCTGGGAAGACTGAATTTTAGAGGAGTTTTACCTGATACGCATCAGATGTTTTGGATTCTCCCTTATAGGCACACCAAGTCATATAAAAGGTCGTGTGGTGGAGAATCTACACGGTTCTATAGGTGTATTAGGAAGATAACGTTTCTAAAGTGTGAAGGACCGATGTCACTGCAACATTAGGTGGGAGGCCATTTGCAACAGGCTAGGCAAGACATGCAGGTCCTGTGAGAGACTTGCCTAAAATTGGAACTGTGTCATTAGACAGCAAAAGCCAAATTTCAGGAATATTTGTGAATTGAAATTAACAAGATTTGTTAGCTATTTGGAAGTTTAGGATGAACAGTAAGGGAAATGGAGGACTCAAATATATGTCATTTTTTTCCTTCCCCCTTGGGAATGTAGACTGAATGGTGATTGTTTTTCAGAAAAACATTGGCTGCATAATATTCCATTGTGTATATGTATCACATTTTTAAAATCCAGTCCTGCTTCAATGGGCAACATGGTTGGTTCCATGTTTTTGCTATTGTGAATAGAGCTGCAACAAACATACGTGTGCAGGTATCTTTTGTGTAGAATGATTTGAGTTCCTCCGGGTATATTCCCAATAGAGGAATTGCTGGGTCATATGGAAGGTCAATTTCTAGTTCTTCAGAAATTGCCACACTGT